>NW_020194765.1:3327-8828 GCF_003025115.1 Trichoderma citrinoviride
GCTGTCAAGGGGAGTGTGGTCGTTGATACGAAGAGGGATAACTTATAGAGGACGTTTTGCTGATATAGAATAAGATTTGTGTATTATATGTGTTGATATATATATTGCTTTTGCCCTTCCATCTAAATGGCCATTATATGTTTTATTTATATACCACCTACCAATTCACCATCACCCCCTATCCAGACCACCCATCACTCAATACAAATCCTCATCATCACTCGCCGTCCCATCCTGAAACCCCATCACCGCCTTCCCCTTCCCCTTCCCATTCACCCTCTCCTCATCACTACCCGTCGCAACAGCCTTCCCCTTGCCCTTCCCCTTCCCACCCGAAGCCGACCTCCCCCCCGCCGCCAAAGACCCCCTCCTCTTCTCGTCGTCTTGCTGCTGCTTCTGCTTCTTCTTCTTATCGTCCCCGCCCTCAAACTGCACCCTCACCCTCTCATAGTGCGCCAGCTCGCCCGCGCTCACACTAGGAATCAGCTCCTCGTGCGCGGCGATAAAGTCCTCCTCCCGCACCATGACGGCAATGTCCGCCGGCGTGGCGTAGTGGTCGAAGAAGTAGGCCGTCGAGACCTCGTGCTTGGTCGCCGGGTCGGCGTTGAGGGCGCGCACCTTGGCGTCCACGGCGGCGGCCTGCCGCGTCACGGCCTTGAGCATCGCGTCGCTGCAGAGCGCGTAGAAGTCGGCGCCCGTGTAGGTGAAGGGGAGCCGCTGGGAGACGGACGCGAGCGAGACGGAGGGGTCGAGGGTGAATCTGAAGAGAGGAAAGTTAGCATAGAATCTCAAAGCATAAGAATACGAAGAAGAAGGGAATAGGAGGAAAGCGAGTGGAGGGTGGGGGACGTACTTTCGAGTGAGGGCCTCCAGAATGGTTTGCTGCTTCTCATGCGTGTCCGACACGCCAAGATACAGCATCTTGTCGAACCGACCGGGACGCAGCAGCGCAGGATCCAGCAAATCAGGCCTGTTGGTGGCTCCAATCACAAACACGCCGCCCGCGTCGTCGCCGCCCGACATGCCGTCCAGCTCGGCCAGCAGCTGCGACACGATGCGGTCCATGACGCCGCCAGAGTCGCCCTGGTTGCCTCGCTTCGGCGCGACGGAATCCAGCTCGTCAAAGAATACGACGCAGGGCCGCGCGTCGCGAGCCCGCTGGAAGACGCGCCGCACGTTGGCTTCGGATTCACCAATGTACATGTTGAGCAGCTCCGGGCCCTTGACGCTGAAGAAGTTGAGGCTGTACTCGGTCGCGATGGCCTTGGCGAGCAGCGTCTTTCCGGTACCGGGGGGCCCGTAGAAGAGGATGCCGGACCGCTTCTTCATGCCCTTGGCGAACAGCTCGGGGCGCTCCAGCGGCAGCTGAATCGTCTCCGTGATGGCCTCCTTGACGTTGCTGAGGCCGCCGACGTCGTCCCATGTGACGTTGGGGATCTTGGGGGCGCCGATGGAATCGGAAAAGTTCTTGCGAGCGGCTTCGACGGCAACGTCAAAGTCGGCCGCCGTCAGGCATCGGGCTGCCGAGCCGCCGGCAACCTGCACGTCGCGCACCGTCACCGGCATGCTTCCGCGGCCAGACTTGGCGGAGAGCAGCTCGAGCCGGGCTCGCTGGGCTACCGAGGCACGCTCCACGACGTCGAGCAAGTCACCGGCAACCAGCGCGGCCGTCTTGAGGGCAATGGCGTTTAGGTCAATGGCCGGCTCCAGAGATACGCCGCGGTCTTCGATGACGGCCCTCAGGATGGCCTCTCGCTCGGCCTCGTCGGGGGCGCCCATTTCAAGCTCGTGGGTGAAGAGCGCGCGGACGCCATCGGGAACCTTGTCAACCTCGTTTGTTGTGGCAATGAGGACGCGGACATCCTCCAGGATCTCTTTGATCGAAGCCTCTATCCGATCCGCCGTCAGCGCCTCAATGTGCTGGATGAGGAGAGCGCAGCAGTCTGGGCCGCAGCTAATGGCTCGTTCCGCACGCGTCCTCAGAAAGCCCTCCGTCTTGACATCGCTACCGCTACCTCCGCCCTCGCTAATGATATCATAGGCGTCAATGGCGAATGTGTGTAAACCAATGTCACTGCAGGCATCCTTGGCCATGGTCGCCTTTCCAATGTTGCGATGCGTCGACGTCAGCAGGATAGCGACTGGTGGCATCTTCAGGTGAATGGCCCGCAGACTCGTCGCCGCAGCCAGAAGCTCCCGTAGCTGGCGCCTCAGGGGCGGAACATGCTGGTGGTCACGATCCGTCAACTGCGGAGGGCCGCCGTCCGGTGACCGTTGCGGCGTCTTCTTCAGGCCCAGATAGTACGGCCATGTGCTGTCCTTGGTGCCCGGTATCCGGCTCGTCTCGAAGCCTGACCCGTGCATGGCGCGTGCATGGCAACGGTTGTGCTGTCGATGCACGCGACACCCCCCCAGAGAGACTCGGCTGCCCCGTCTTCGTCCTCATCAGACTTTTGTACCTGGATATGGCCCACCTTGAACCAGGCAACGCTGTCGAGATGCGACAGGCTCTCCCCGCCGGACTGGGAAGACCGTGCAGTCAATGCCACTACGTCGTCGACCTCGGAACCGCCTGCGCCGGGGGACTCTTGCAAAGCACGACCAAGCTGGGCGTCCACCGGCACGGCGATCAAATCGCCCTGCCGGACGAGGCGCAGTTTATGCGCAAAATAGCGTTTAAGTCCGCCCAAGACCGCGGTCTGGTACGCCCTTTCGGCGGAGACGGGGGTCCTGATGTGGTGAATGGCGATGTCTTTTGCGTACGGAGGCTGTGCAGCGCTTGTGAATTTGGGCAGCGTCCCCTTGCCCTGGTAGGAGGACTTCTTGAGCGCCGATATGCGCAGGTGTGTGGCGCCATCAATGTTGGCAATCAAGATTGGTGAAGCATAAGCAGCTGGACTGGCCGGCCTCTGGACCTGCGACTCAAAGAACGACGGCCGGCGATCGCCCAGCTTCGAACTCGGTATCCGAGTGACAGGGCGCTGAGAATAGCCCTCGGGCAGGCCATATACACGGACTGGCCGCCAATTGGAGACTTCCAGGTCTGGGTGGTTGAAGCTGCCCAGCCCAAAGGCGCCAAATCCATTCAGGGGAGGCTCCTGGGCAGCCTCAATCCGGACCCAGTCTCCGGAGAAGCAGCCGATTTTGGAGAGCGAAGCCACATCAACGTAGATTCGAGCCTCTTCGTCGTCCTCGGGAGATGGCTTGGGATGTAAAAGGTCAGAGGGGATCTGCCTCCTCAGGCCGTGCACTTTGAATAGCCTCCCGCGAGCTCGGTCGGGACGAGCGGTGGTGGATGTAAAGTTGGAAAAGACGGAGCCGGGGGTGGCAAAGCCATTGGTCTTCCTGCCGCGGAGCGTACCAGCCGTCATTGGCGTTCCTGGACCTTGAGAAGTCATCGAGTTGGTCGTCGGCAGTGCAGGCACCTCCAAGGATATCACCTCGTCCATTGAGTCATCCGAAAGCTCCTCCTCTTGTTCCGATCCTGAGAAATCCGTCTCCGTCTCCGTGGCGGCCACCGCGTCGTCAGTCACGGCGCCTGCCTGGACGCCCTCTTCGGCAGCCGAGAAGAACTGGTCGTTGGTGCCATCCTCGTCGTCGTCATTGCCGTTGAGCTGCTCGCCAGTCGGCATGGATGCGGCAGGGCGGCCTTGTCTTCGACTGCTTCCTCTGCCCTTCATGAGTATGATCTTTGTAGATACCGTCAGGATGCCCTGCGCAACGGGCTCGCAGAGCATAATCTTGCCCGGGTTCGGCGGCAGGTGGGTGACGGGGTGCGGCGGCAGAGGCAGTGGAAACAGATCGCCAGAGTGGACGACCTTGAGGCCGCCGAGAGCTGCCCTGAGGGCCATGGCCACCCGCTCCTCTGCCGTCAGGTCGGCGACGTCCTTGGCGTTGGCATTTGTCGGATGGTCCTTGTAAAACGTGCCTTCGCCGTTCTCTAGCCGCTTCGTTAACTCGCTTTCGAGGCTGACAAAGACCGTCTCGAGCGGGACGGGGGCGACGTCGAGGACGAGGACTTCGATGCCGCTGCGGCTATGGCTGGACAGCTTGGAGGGAGCCACCTGCTGCAGGGCGACGGCGAAGCTCTGGAGGGCCGCAGACGAGGGCGAGAACTGGACGGTCGAGTGGTTCAGGTCGGCCGATCGCAGAACGGGGACAATGGACCAGGCCATGTCGACGGGGTTGGCGTTGGGGGCCCATGGCGCAACGGCAATGTGATGGATGTGGTTGGTGGGTTCGTCGGCATCTTTTGTGGCATCCTGTCAGCTTCTCTTGCAGCTCGGTTCAGTCCAACACCAGCACCGGTGCCGTCTCGACCATATTCTGGTTCGGCCGTCACGTACCATTTGTAAGGTGCGGAAACAGGTCGGCGAAGAGGTCGTCGGACAAGACGCCAACGTCGCCCTTGGTACGATCGTCGAGCACGAGCCGGGCGGCGATGGCGGGCTTGTCCTGACGCCGCCTGCG
This sequence comes from Trichoderma citrinoviride, assembly GCF_003025115.1. Lineage (NCBI taxonomy): Eukaryota > Fungi > Ascomycota > Sordariomycetes > Hypocreales > Hypocreaceae > Trichoderma > Trichoderma citrinoviride. The sequence continues at coordinate 7,798 of NW_020194765.1, forward strand.
AATCCGCCTCCTGTGCGACACGACAGGCGCGCCGTCCGAGACAGCCATCGGAGCTGTGCTTGAGAGGGCCCGGGGGAGGGAGCAGGTATGGCGAGGTCGGGCGCAAGGAGCCGAGGGTCGTCAAAAGGAGTCGATAGATGGAGCAGCTGGGAGATGGACTAGACGAGCAGCTGAGTGACGGGACCATGCGGACGCTGGATCATGGCGCAGCAGAGGGAAGGATTAGGGCAGACGAGCAAGATGCACAGTAAAGGATGAAGAGAAGCTTGACAGGTGATCCGGGGCAATTGGATCGGGCGCGTGTCGGCGCGATGCGATGCGTTGCGAAGCTGGAGATCAAGGGTGTCGTGTCGGGTCGAGTCCACTGTAAAGCTGGAGCGGCCAGGCAGTGAGTGGCTCGGCTGTAGCCGCCAGCCTCGGCACTGGATTTGATGGATGACCCCGGAATTGGGTGAGCTTCAGCTGCAGCCGCTGCAGCTCCACAGGGGGGTTGGGGCTGTGATAAATGATGGATGAATAATAAGGCCATGATGATCCATTGATTTCCTATAAGTAGAGGTGATGCCTGATATCGGCCACCTAGGGGAAAACAATAGAGCTGAGCAGGGGGAATTCAAGACTTGGATCTGGAGGATGCCGTATGGCGCCTTGATTCAGATTGATCCCTCACATGCTCGAGCTACCCGAGACTTGGATGCATTCTGTCCTACCTGCACTTCAATCAGAAGTAGATACATTGTAAGATCCAATGTCGACGCTGCTGTTGGCCAATGGAAACGACTGCATTTCGCCTTATACGGGTCTTCCATGACTCTCCATCAGATGCAACATGCAGACTCCCGTCCAGACCCTTTCACGTGTAAGCGATAATTACACGTATCTTCTGCCTCGACTCTCTGTTCCAAGAAAATATTCATCTCCACTCCACCACCTTCCAGCACCGCGCCTCCAAGAGGCAAAAAAGACACTCACCAAACTCATCAAAGCCTTGAACTAAACCCGCCTAAATCCCAACTTTACACAAACGGCGT
>NW_020194765.1:8853-11229 GCF_003025115.1 Trichoderma citrinoviride
GGAGACTCGGCATCTTTTTTTCAATGTCTGCGCGTTATACTGCTTGTTGCCATTTGTTTACTTGGTTTATGACTCGAAAGGTACGGAGGCTGGCGTGGTTTTTGTATACCCAGATACCTAGAATACCTGTTGATCATATATGGAGTTGGATGAGTTGTCGTCTTCTATGATAGTCGGGAATGACGTGTAATGGCAGCCGAATGGGATTGATTCCACAAAGTCCCCGTGCCCGTTTGCCGACGGATCGATGTTACCCCGGAACAATGAGCGACAGGCCGGCATTGGGGTGTGCGAATCCTTCGACTCTGCCGACCATGTAGAATCGTACATGAAGCCATTGACACGATTCGCTGGAAGTTCCGCCTTCTCGTGAGTAAGACAAAGGCCTCCCGCTTGTCTACGATAATCAAAGGAGAATGTAAAAGAGAATGCGAAAGCGAAAGCGAGCCAAGGGTATCCATTCGCACATCATGATGCCCACATAGCACTCGGGAGGTCAGCATCTTACCCGAACCGCCCAAACCACCCAATACGCGCAATACACCCAGTAAGAAGATAGTATGTCCCTATTTCGGTCTACCCCAGATTCTGCTCGTCACCACTCCCTCACTCTCTCCATGAGTATCAAACATCACACAGAATCTCCAAGACAAGACATCACCATCACGAATATCTTCGCTTTCCCCACATCCGCCCCTCGTCTGCTGTGCCGAGGTTCGCATCTATCGACGGCTCCGCCAAAACTCCGCTTTGACCCCGTCATTATTCTCCGGGCAACTCGAACCCGGCCAAGCATAGTATCTGTCTACACTAAATACAACAAGGGCCCCAATCTCTGCTCTTCTCTATCACTCCTCGTCCGTATGTATATGTGCAGCATGTCCTTTATGCTAAGCGTTGATCATCTTGTGGGAAGTAAGATAAGTCGGATATGTCTATCACAGCGATAGTCCGTACCCCGAAACAACGGATATAAAAATAGGAGAACGAGCCTATATCCCGTGCTAAGCTAGCACAAGAACAGGACTTTTTGCCTAGACCTAGTTTCAAAGCGTGGAGAAGATGGGGGAAGCTTCCACTAAGACGGTTCCGTACATGGCATGGATGACGATGGCGTCCCATATTCTTGCCCTGTCCTATGATTGTCCTATGGCATGCCGGCGTTTTCACGAAGCACGGTCAGCGTTCTGGCCCCCCCTGCTCGTTTGCGATCCCACTTTATATATGCGATGCTCTCGGCATGTTCTTTCTCTTTTGGAGACGGAGATCCCTTTCTTTCAATTTGGTAGTTTTTATCTTCGGTTGATATAGTACGTGTGAGCCAAGCAGACCTCGACCGTTATTGACCCGGTGTTTGTGGAACTGGACTCTTTGGCGTTGACTTTTTCCCTTGGCGATTCTGGCTTGACTCGAGAAGATTGGAGAGTTTTGTTATCACTGTTGATTCATAGAGATCCTGTATCAGCCGTATCATAACCGCCGCAGCCATGCCCATCAAATCGCCTCAAGCGCCGGTCGACGTCCCTCTCATCGACCTCTGGACGTACTACCTGGAACAGCCCAAAAACTATCCTGCCGACAAACGTCAGTATATAGCATACTTACCAGCACCTGCAACTCCATATTCTCTTCCATCTCACCTTAAAAAGCCAATGTCATCCCCCAACTGACACATCCTTCAGCCATCTTCGTCGACTGCGACACAGGCAGATCCCACTCCCTGGCCCAAATCAAACACCTCGCCCTCACCCTCGGCCAGGGCCTCATCCACCGCCTGCAATGGCGCAAAGGCGACGTCATGGCCCTCTTCACGCCCAACAACATCGACGTCCCCGTCCTCAACTTCGCCATCCAGTGGGCCGGCGGCATCTCCTGCCCCGCGAACCCGACGTACTCGGCCGAGGAGCTCGCCCAGCAGCTCGCCGACTCGGGCGCAAGGGCTCTCCTGACGCAGAAGCCGCTGCTGGAAACGGCGAGGAAGGCGGCCGCGCTGGCGGGCTTACCGGCGGAGAGCATCTTGCTGCTCGGGGATGGAAGGGATGAGACGGGCGTGCATAGGCATTGGACGGAGGTTACGGCCGAGGGGGCGGGCGTCGTGCCGCAGAAGCCTGCTATTGATCCTAAGAAGGACCTGGCGTATCTTGTGTACAGCTCGGTGAGTTGTGAACATACTTCATTGAAAAGCGAGCGTTGTTGCTGTTCGAGGACGGCTGACGAGCTTTGCCATGTAGGGAACAACGGGCATGCCCAAGGGCGTGATGCTCAGCCACTACAACATTGTCGCCCAGGCTCGCCAGGGAGAACAAGCGGACATTAGAATTGTCTCATGGGATTACGACGCCCAGCTAGGCGTCCTACCATTCTTCCACATCTATG
>NW_020194766.1:0-11004 GCF_003025115.1 Trichoderma citrinoviride
TTATATATTATTAAAATATTATAAATATACTAGAATATTATTATAAAAGATAAGTATATATTAAAAAAAGAGAAATAAATAAAATAATATAAAAACTTAATAAATAAAAAAGGTAAAACTATAAGTAGTTAAAAAAGCTATTAAACTGCTTTTAAAAAGTAAAGCTTTAATTATATTTAAGAATTATATATTATAATAAGTATATTATAAACTCTTTTTAAATTTATAATAAATTAATAGCTTTAAGCCTTAACCTAATACTTAATATAGTTAAGTATATAAAGAACCTTAAAAGCTAGTTAAGTTAAAGGTTATAACTTAGGTTTAAGCTTAAAAGGAGGAGATAATTTAGTTTTAAAATAAAAAGTTAATTTAATTTAAGGATATAAAGTATTAATAAAAAGATTAATTTTAATAAAATAAAAAGACTAGTATAAGCTTTTAGCTAAATAAAAAATACTTAAATACTTTTTATAAATTACTTATATCTTAATAATATAAGTTTAAAAATAGTTAAAAATAAAAATAAAATAGTAATAAATAAGTATTTACTAAGTTTAGGTTATTAAAAAGTAAAGCTTTTTATAAACCTATAGCTATTTTATAAAAAGTATATAAAATTATAAAATATAATTTATAATCTTTTTTACTAAGACTATATTAAGTATATTTTAATAAAGTAGTTAATAATAAGTTAATAAGAAAATATAAAAAAAAGTAAAGAAATATACTTAATGCCTTTTAATAAAAGTAAACTAGTTTACTTAATTATTATTTTATTAAATACTATATATATTATTAATATAAAACTAGTTTATATTTAAGTTAGTAATAAAGCTATAATAAAGCTAAAGATAAAAAATACTAAATTAAAGTATTAAAAAAAGTATAATAAGAATATATAATATTTAAGGTGCTTTTCTCTTTTTTTTTAAGTATTATTAATATACTTTTTTTTATAAAATCTTTATTTTTATCTTTAACTACTATTATAAGAATAAGTAGTATAAAAGTCTTTTTTAAAAAATAACCCTTTTTTTTTAAAAAAGCAAGAGTTATAATAAAAATATTATAATTATAAAAAGGTATTATAAAGTAGAAATAATAATAATTAAAAAAGTAAGGAAAAATACCTTATAGAATTAAGAAAAATTATAAACCCTTTATATATATTAAAGGATATTTATAAAAAAGCTAATTAATAAGTAAATAAAATAAAGCTATATTTACTTATAATTAAAGATAAAGAATATAATATTATTACTTAAATAAATAAAGTATTAATAAATAAAGGCACTAGAATATTACTAAAAAAGAAAGGTAACTTATTATAAACCTTAATATAAAAAAGGTATAAATATTAAATAAGTTTAATATAATCTTATTAATAAAGGCTTATAGCTTTAGCTTAAAGAGATTATAGCTTTATAATATATTTATAAATATAAAAAGGTAAATAACTTATACCTTTATAAAGAGTTTAAAAATAAATATAATTAACCTTTAATCTTTATATTTAAGATTTCCTTTATATTTAGTATAAAGTTATAATTTAATTAATATAATTAAAGTTATATCTTATTAAGACCTCTTTATAATCCTAATTCTCTTTACTTCTTAGTATTACTTATAAACGCCCTTAATAATATCTTAATAATAATAACTTTATTAAATTTAAAAAAATAATTAATAATTTAAATACTATATAAAAATATTACTTATATAAAGTATATTTTTATAACTATATATATAAAAAGCTATATAAATAATAACTTTAATAAGTTAAATATATAAAATAATAATATATATTAATATTTATAACTTATTTTATATTAATAGCTAAAGTAAAAAAAGATATTAAATTACTTTACTTAATAATTATAATTACTTTAATAAAAGTAAGGTAATTAAAAATAAATAAAATATTTAAAAGTTAATATAATTCTTTATTTAAGACTTTAAAAAAAAAGCTATAATAATAAAATTATATAATTATATATTTTAATAAAAGAAAAGAATTTAATAGCTATATATTTAATAACTAAACTACTTAATAAATAACTACTTTAAAAATATTATTAATAAAGTAATATTAATTAAATAAGATTATTAAAAACTTTAATATTATTATTAATAATAAGCTATTATTAATAATAATAAAAGGAAATATATTATAAAAATATTAATTAAAAGTATTAAAAACTATTAACTACTTATAAAATAAAAGCTTATATAAAGCTTTAAAAAATACTATTTAAATATATATTTAATTAAAAACTAAATATATTTAATATTAAATAATTAATATAATAGCTTAGTATTTAATATTATAAATATAATAAAAAAAGCTTAATAAAAAAAGAATTAAATATATTTTATTAAGGTTTATTAATAATAATATATATTATTTACTTATATTAATTAAAAGAGTAATAAACTTATTAAATATATATTTTAAGTTAAATATTACTTAAAAGTTAATATTAACTATTAATATAAGGCTTATAAAAATATAAATTAATTAATAAGCTATTAAAAAGTAATATTATAAGTTAAGCTTTATATAATTAATAATTAAAGTAATCTTTTTATAGCTATAAACTCTTAACCTTAACTTAAAATACTTAAGGTTTAATAAAGGGTTATAATTCTTAAAAATTATAATATTTTTTATAAAGTTGAATATTACTTTATAATATTCTTATATTTACTATATTAATTAAAGCTTAAATTAATAATATTAAACCTTAATCTTTTTAAAAAGTAAAATATAGCTTTTTTTATAATAAATAATATAAAAAAATAAAAAAAAAAGCTATAAGCTTTTAAAAATAATAAAACTTAAGATTTTATTAATCTTAACTTAAGTATAAATATTTTAAAAGATTAAAAATAAATAAGTTAAAAAAAGATTTAATTAATTAAGTTATAAAATATAAAGTAAAATAAGTTATTAAAGTTTTAAATAAATTACTAAAGTAAATTACTTAAAGACTTTTACTTTAGTAATTAAATTAATAATATATAAGGCTTTATTTATTATTATTACTATTTTAAACTTAAAATTAAAGTAAATAAATATTAAAATAGCCTTTTTTTATAAAAAAAAGTAAAAAAGAATATTTATATTAAATAACTAACTAGCTTTAATAAAAAAATAAAAGTATATAAGTTAAATAAAGCTCTTTATAAACTTAAATAAGCTTTAAAAGTTTAGTATTAAACTTTTATAAAGCTTTTTTTAATACTTAATTTTTATTTTATTACTTTAAATAGTAATTTATATATTAAAAATAGTATTTTTATTATAATTTATATAAATAATTTACTTTTAATTAAAAAAATAAAAATAAAATTATAAAATTAAAAAAAGCTTTATATAAATATTTTTTTAATAATAAATTTAAAGCTTTATTATTATTATTTAAGAATTTAAATTTATTAAAATTAACTAGTAAAGATAATTATACTTAATTAATAAAGCTATATTTAAAAAACCTTTTATTAATTTTATATAATTAATTATACCTTAGCTTTAATACTTATATATTAAAAAGAGTATTATTATTTAGGCTATATAAAGTTACTATTTAAGCTATATAAAATTATTATTTAAGCTATAGTATAAGTACTTAGAAAATTTTACTTATAATACTCCTTTTTTACTTTATAGTTTTATTATTAAAGAAAAATATATAAAATTACTAAAAATTATTTATATACTATTTAATATTAAAAATATTAAAAAATATTTCTATTTTATTTTTTAATATTTTATTAAGCTATAAAAAGTATTAAGAAATTTTATTAAACTTTAAGCTAAATTTAAAAACTAAAATATTATAAAACTAAGTAACTTTTTATATTTTTATATAGCTTATAATTAAGATAATTCTTTTTTTACTATATATATACTTATATAAGTATTACTTAGCTAGAAAATTAAGCTTATAACTTTTATTAGGTTTTTAAGCTTTTTATTAAGTAAAAAATAGATTTTTTAATATAAAATATATAAATTAACTATATAAATAATCTAAATATAGTTTTATTTCTCCTATATTATTTTTTTTTAAATTTTTTATATATTTTTAAACTTTTAAGTAGTTTTAAGAAGAAGTAATATATAAACCCTTACTAAGCTTAAAAAAGTTAGTTATAGCTTAAATAGTAATTTTATATAGCTTAAATAGTAATACTTATTAAAAATAAAGGTATTAATATAAGAAGTATTTATATAAAAGTAATAAGAGGTTAATTTAACTATAAGTATAAGTAAAAGCTAATATATTACTATTTAAATAAAAGAGATTAAGATTAATAAATATATAATTTAATACTATAGTTAAAAAATAACTATAAAAAGCAAAGGAAGACTACCTTAGTTAGCTTAATAAATAAAAAGAATACTAATTAGCTATAAGATTATTAATATACTTAATACTAGGAATAAGACTAGATCTTACTTATATAATATTTATTATTAATAAATACTTAAATAACTTATATAATATATATAAATAAGCTATTAAATATATTATATATTATATTTAAAGAATAAAAGATATATACTTTATTTTTATAAAAGACTTATAGCCTTTATAAGTATTAAAATATATATTTAATAGCTTTATTTATTTTTATTATTATTACTTTATTTAAGTAAGAGTTTAGCTTTTACTTATATTTTATAAATAATTAACTTTTATAACTTTATATACTAATACTTCTTATAATAATACTTTTATTCTTAATACTTTTATTTAATAATATAAAAAAAAGAAAATAACTTAATAATAAAATAATATTTCTTATTATTTTTATTAATTTTATTACTTTTATTAATTTTATACTTTTAAAATAATAATAACCTAACTTAAAATATACTTTTATTAAATTTAAAGTATTTTAGCTAATACTTTTTTTTATTAATAATTCTCTTTAAGCTTAAAGCTTTATAAAATTCTATAAATTAGTTTTTTTTAAAGACTTAGTTAATTTAATTATTATAATTTTATTTATAAAAATATAATTTAATTTAATCTCTTTACTTTTTACTTTTTCTTAAATAAAATAATATTAAGTTTTAATATACTTTAAGCTTTTATAATTTATTAAGTTTTTTATAAATATAATAGCTTTTTAATTATTATAATAAATAATAATAATATTTAAATATAATAATAGCTTTATTAAATTATTTAAAGTTAATAATAACTTTATTATATTTTTTTTTTAAAAATTAGCTTATAATTTTATAAAAAGTCTTTATAATTAAATTACTTTTTTTATTATATTTATTTATATTATATACTTAGCTTTATAACTTAATAAAGCAGTTATTACTTACTTTTTAAATAACTAGCTGATTTTATTATTATTTATATTAAATATATAATTAAATATTAATTTATAAATATTTAAATTACTAGCTTAATTAAAGTTATTATAGCTTTATAATAATTATAAGTTATTTTAAAATATTAAATATAAGTTTTTTTTATTTTTTTATATATATTTAAGAAATTATTTAATTACTTATTAATATATATTATTAAGATTATTAAAATACTAGCTAATAATTAAAATAATATAAATAAGGTTTAGCTATATTTTTAATATTAAATATATTAAAAAGTTAATTATTAATTAATACTTTTTTTCTTTTTTTAAGTTAACTTTATTATTTTATTTTTTTAGCCTTTTTTTTTAATATTAAGGTTAGTATTAATATATACTTTATTATATTATATTAATATAAGATTTTCTAAATATAGCCTTATTAAATAAGGATAATTATTTATATTAATAAAAGGTATTTTCTAAAGCTATGATTTTTATTATATTTTTATTAATAATAAGAAGATTATTAATATAAATAGCTATAAAATTATTATTTTTTATATATAGCTTATTATTAATAAAGATAATATAATACTTAAATATTAAAAGAAAATTAATAATTATTTTATATTTAACTTTTAAAGCTTATTTTAACTTATATAAAGCTTTTTTTAACTTATAAATTCTTTTTATATTATTTATAAATCTTATAAGCTACTTAATATAAATATACTTATTAATATTTTTATAAAAAAAAGTAGTTTTAATATTTATTTATTTTATATTTAAATTTTATATTATTATTATAATAAAAAAGGCCTTATATATTATTAACTTTATAATTAATATAAAAGTCTTAATATAATTAATATTAATAATTTACTTAAAGCTTTTAATAACTTATTATACTTTATATTTAATAACTTTATTATTTAATTCTTTTTTAAATTTATATACTTATTTTCTTTATAATATATTTATACTAAGATTTAAATATATAAAGTCTTATATATTATTAACTTATAATATTTAAATCTATTTAATTATATTATTATATTATTAATTATAAAAAAAGCTTTATTTTACTTTTTTATAAGTTATAAGTTTAATATTTTTAATATAAGATTTTAAAAAGGCAGTAAAAGTAAGTATATTAAATAAAAATATTTAGTTTTTTAATAAATACTATAGCTTAAAGTAATTTAAAACTTCTTTTTATATATACACTTACTTAAGATTTATTAATATAAAAAAAGGTTTAAGATTAAAATAAAAGTATTTTAATTATAAACTAAATATTACTTAATTTATAATATTATATTTTTTATAATATAATTAAAAGTATTAATATTTAATTATTAATTTAAGTTTTTATACTTTATATATTTTTAAGTTTTTAAAATAATATTAAATTTAAAATATATATTTAATAAGTTAATTACTTTTTTTTAAGTATTAAAAGTTAATATATAATATTATTAATAAATTTAAGTAATATATATTTAATTTTTTTATTATTTACTTTTTTTTTTATAATTAAAAAATAAAATATTAAGTTATTATTTTTATAGTCTTAATATTTAAGATATTAAGTTATTAATTAAAAATATATTTAAAAAGTGTTTTATTTAAGGCTTTATATAAACTATAATTATATAAATAATTTACTATTTTTAAAATCTTTAATTAATACTACTTTAATATATTTCTTTTTATTATTATAAATAGTAGTTTATTATATATTATAATATTAAAGTTTTTAATAATACTATTTAATTAATACTATTTTATTAAAAAGGTTTTAAAACTTATTTTAAAAAAAGTAGTTTAATAATTAAATTTATAATTATTAAATTCTTTAGCTTTATTTATATATATAATATAATAATAATACCTTTATAATTTCTTACTTTTAAAAAAGTATATAAAGTATTATATAAACTTTTAAACTTTTTATTTATTTTTAATTACTTTATTTTTATTAAACTTATTATAGCTATTTATTAAAATAATTTAATATTTTTTTTATTATAGCTAGTAATATAAAAAAGGCTATAAATATTAATATATATTATATTATTAATATAATCTTTTTATTATAATTAGCCTTAATATAGTTTTTTATTTTTTTATTTTTTAAAGTATAGTTTATAAAGATAATACTTTTAGGCTATATTTATTCTATTTATAAATTCTTTTAATTTAATAAGATTATTTTTATTAAACTACTTTATTTAATTATATTAAACTTATAGCTAAGGATTAATTATATAAAATACTAAAGCTTTTATTTAGAAAAAGGTTAATTTATTAATTAACTATAGCTTATATTAAGAAGGAATTAGTTTATAAAATAAAAAGGTTTTTAAAGTATTATATTATAATCTTAGTATTATTTTTTTAATTATTTAGCTATTTTAAAATACCTTTATTTCCTTTTTTAAATTAAGTAGCTATATTATTAATATTAAGTTTAAACTAAGTACTAGTATAAAGTATTACTATAAGGGCTATATAAAAATACTAAAGGGGCTATAGTTTAAGTATCTTACTTCTTTCTCTTATATACTATAGTTTTATAAAATGTTTTTTATATTTAATAAAATTAATAAAAATATAATAAAAATATATTTAAGTTATTTATTAGCCTAAAATACTATATAAACTTTTAAAAATATTTTTATTTATTTTTATAAGCTATATAATAGTATTAAAAATCTAGGCTAAGTTTAAGGCAGTTTTTTATATATTCCTTTTATACTTTAAGGTAACTTTTTATATATTTTTATAAAGCATTTTATAAACTATTAATATATACTAAATATATACTTATATAATTATATATTAAGTAAAAAATTAGCTTTTAACTTTAAATTAAATTCTTTAAGCCTTAACTAAATAAAAATAAAATATTTTAATAATATATATAATTTTATTTAATAACCTTTTTAAAAAAACTCTTTTTCTTTTATAGTGTTTTTTTAAAATTAATTATAGATTTTTAAAGTTTAAAAAGGTTTTTATAAGTCTTTATATATAAACTCTTATTAAGCTACTTTAGGCTAATTATAGCCTCTTTAGTATTTTTATATAGCCTTTATAATAATACTCTTAGTATATATAAGACTTTTATAAGTATAATTATAACTAAGTAATATATATTTATATATTTTTAAATTACTATATTAATACCTTTTATTATAATTTTTAAATCTTTTATATTATTAAAGATACTATTATAAAGCTTTAAAAATCTTAAAGTAAATTATTTTTATTAAAAGATTATATACTAGCTATAGTTAAAGTTTAAGATTTATATAATTTTAAGACTATAATAAAGAGATATTTTTTTAAAATATTATAAAGTAATTAAATTTTATTATATTTAACTTTAATACTAATAGTATTAGGTTTTTTATTTAATTTATATTTATAATTACTAGTTTTTAATAGTTTTTATAATTCTTTTAATATTTATTTTTTAAAATATAAGTCTTAATAGCTATTTTTTATATAATATATCTTATTATAATATATATATTTTAATATCTTTATTATTATTAAGTCTTTATTATTTAATAATTATTTTTATATTAATAATACTTATATTATTATATTACTTTTTTATTTAACTTTTTTAACTTTAATATTTTAAATAATACTATTAAATATTAAAAAAAGTTTAATATTATAACTTATTTAAAAGTTAATATATTAAATAAAGTACTACTTACTTAAATTATTAATAAACTTTAAAATTAAGTAATTATTTAAAAGCTTATATTAACTTTTAGCCTAAAGGTTTTTTTTAAATTATTTTAATCTTTTAAGTAAATTCTTTAATAAAATCTAGAAAACTAAAAATATAGTCTTTTTATTTTTTATAAGCTATTTATAATATATTAAGATTAAACTTTTAAAACTTTACTTTTATTTATTAAAATACCTTTTATATAATTATTTTCTTAATTATTATTTTACTTAAAAAGTATTAATTTTAAAATATTAATATACTATTATTATTTACTTTTTTAAGTATTTAATTAGCTTTTAAAAACCTTTTCTTTAATATTATAAATACTTAGTAAGTCTTTAATATTAATAAAGTTAATAACTACTAGGGGGGTCTTAAAAATAACTATAGTCTCTTAAAATAGCTTTACTATCTTAAGAGGCATATTAAATAGTAAAAAGACTATTAATTTATAAAATAAAAGTATATTAGTTTATATTTTATACCTTATATTAAAAATATACTAAGCTTTATATACTTAATAAAGTTATATACTTAAAGTAGAGATACTTTTATATATATAGAGATTATACTAAATAAAATATATTTATAAATTAATAGTCTTTTTACTATTTAGCATACCCCCTGTCTTAAGTATATTAAGATAAGTTTTATAATTACTTTTAAAACCCCTTTAGTAGCTTTAGCTATTATTTTTATAAAAAATAATCTTCTTACTTTTTTAAAATTAATAAAGAGTATAAACTTAAGGCATTTATAATACTTAGCTTAATCTTTTAGTTTAATATTTTATTAATAATAATAGTCTTTTTAAAATTATTATATTATTATATTATTATATTATATTTTATATTAATTATTTACTAACTTATAATTATAATAACCCTTAAGAAAGAAAATAAACTTAATTTAGCTAATTAAAGCTATTTAAAAAGGAAAAATAATAATAAATAAGCTATATTATAATAAACTATAGTCTTAATTAAAATTATATATTAAGGTATATATAATATATCTTTTTTAAAATTATAAAGGCTATAACTAAACTTAATAAAAATAATATTTAATAATATAAAGCTTATTAAAAGATAAGGCATATTATTATAATAAATAAAAAAGAATATATTATAAAAAAACCTTTATATATATAGCCTTTATTAAGATAAAGCTTTTTTTAAAATAAAGTATATTTAGCTCTTTTTTTTAAGTAGATTATTTTTAATAGTTTTATTATTTATAAAATTAATAACTTTAGTATAGTTAATATACTTTATTAAGCTTAAACTTTAAAAAGCCTTTTTTTTAAAATGAATTTAGTTAAAATAGCTATTAATCTTAAAGTATTACTTAAGGGCTAGTTAAGCTATAAAGTTAATACTATAAATTTATTTTATTAAATAAAGAAAGTAAAAATAATAATAAAAAATAAAAAAAATATAAAAAAATAAAATAAAAAGAAGTTAAAAGCTTTTAAGCTTTAAAAGTAAAGCTATTATAGCTTTCTTTTCTTACTATAAGTTAAAAAAGTAAGAAAAACTTTTTATAATAATATAAAAAAGTAAAATTACTTTTTATAATAATATAAAAAAATAAAAACCTTACTTTAAATAAGCTATAAAGTTAATATTATAAAGAGTAAGAATATAGTAAATTATATTATTTATTATTATAAGTTAAATAAAAATAACTATTTTTAAAAGCTTTATAAATTTAATATATTTAAGTTATTAAAAAGGCTTTATTAAACTATTTACTATTATTTTTAAAGTTTTAATTTATATAATATTAAAGTTTTCTTTTTTAATATAGTTAATTATTTACTTATATTAAATATTAATATATTTAGTTTATATAATATTATATTAATTTATAATAATAAGTTTTATATTTTAAGAATTTATAAAAAG
>NW_020194767.1:0-9523 GCF_003025115.1 Trichoderma citrinoviride
CAGCGATGGGCACCGCCGCCGACGCTGATTCCCTCTCTCTCGGTGTCCATCGTTACCGCCGTGGCTGCCATCGAGGACGACCCCGGCGTGGAGGACAAGGACAGGCTTCTGGCGCAGCAGCAGCTTCAGTGGATGGGCGAGATCGACTCCCAGGAGCCCCAGATTGTGGAGTCCGTCATCCCAGGAGAACCCGCGCTCGAGGTGTACACGAGGCCTTCGCGGCCGGGCGCCATTCCTCGTCTTCAAGGGCCTTTTGACTTGCAGGCGGGCCCGGAAACAGGAGATGACCTGGACAGCTCCATCACAGACATCCTGGTGATTGGGAAGAAGACGGAGACGGAGGACCTCATGTTGGGCGAGGAAGACGAGCTCGACTTTGACAACGGGGATCAGGAAGGCCTCTCGCTGACTGTCATCTGTTTGCTGTCCACGAGCGGCCAGGTCCGCATTTACCTGGACACCGATGGAGTACAAGCTCAGTGGCTGCCCCCCAAGGGCAAGAGCAGGCTCAGTCGCGCAGTGGCAGCGGAGACGGAACCGCCTGCTCTTCTGGCATTCCAAGCCATCGACACCATGACCCCGGTCGAGGTCAACGAAGGTAGCTGGCCGGTGTTTAGCACGGACGTCATGTCGCGATACAACTTTTTTGTCACCCACCACGCGGCCATCACGTTCATCTCACTCTCCCCTTGGATCTTTAGGCTTGAGAGCGAGCTACAGGGCGAGTTTGAAGCTGGCACGGACTTCCGTCTCGGTCTCTTGGCCAACGCGCAATCTACCAGAGACCGAGTCTACGCGCAGCAGGCAGCAGATGTCGCAATCCCGCTGGCAGGCTGCGTAACCATCCGCGATCCCGACCTTGGCTACTTCCTCCTCTCAGCGACACCCTACGAGCCCATTGCGCTGACTTTTGAGACGCCCGACGATGAGCCAGTGACCGTTCGACAGGACAGCCCCGTTCACGAGCGCGAAGTCAGCATGGCGCCTCTGGACTTTTACGAGCCGCGACCGGTCTATTATCCTCCACATACCTTTAGCGAATCGTCCGCCCTGCCAGAGCTGCTGGAGCGCCTCCGCACGTCTCGCCACAAGACCATTGTCAATCAGGAGGTGAAGCTCAGCCCGCTCACGCTGGCCATCTTTACCGACGCACACAAGGTTCTCAGCGACGAGACATATCGGCTGGGCGTGGCGGCGGCCGAGGTCTTTCGTCGATGCGAACTGTTACAAGCGGAGCTACGGCAGCAGGTCAGGAAGGCCAACGAGGTCAAGGGCAAGATCGACACCATCAACGGATCTCACAGGGAGAACAACGAACCGGACAATGCAATGTACGAGAGGCGGATCAACGAGGCCAAGGAGCGGCAGGAGAGGCTGACGAGGCGGATGGAGGATCTGCGCAAGACGGTCAGCAAGACGACATGGCGTGATCTGAGCGCCAAGGAGCGAGCGTTTGTGGAAGAGGTCAAGGCGATGGAGGCTAGCGTGTCTGGGCCTCCTCCGGGGGCTGAGGCCGGGTCGTCGAGGAACCAGGCGAAACAGGTATGGAGGCGGCTGGAGGAGGTCAAGAGGCTGCAGGCAGAACTGGTGGCCGAGGCCGAGGCGCTGAAAAACGCGAGCGGCACCGAGTCCCCGGCCAGCGTGGAGCAGCTGCGCATTCCCCAAGACATACGACGCAGCAAGCTGCAGCAGGTGCAAGGACTGCTGTCCCGCGAGTCTGCGCTAGTCGAGGCCGTAACGTCACGACTGGAGCGGCTCCAGGCCAGCATTTGAGGTCTTAGCACCCCCTGACTGTATTATGTGCAGAATGTGGAGGTTGGGGGATTTTGGGAAGGCCAGGATGGGAAACATGGCGAGCTGCCAAATAGGCATGTGTTGTTAATGATGAGCTTTGGTTGAGGGTTACGGTACAATGGATCTACGTGGGCGAACGACTGAACACTGGACCATAACTTTTTCTTTTTTTTTTTTTTTTTCTTCTCTTCCTTGTCTGACTCTGAATAGATGAATGCCTGTTGTCACCTCTTGGGCCTTGTCCCCTCTGCCGTGGCGTTTTGTCCCTTATCCACCCATCAGACCATGGCCACTTTTCCTTTCTCCCTACATACAGGGCAAAATTGACTGGCTGACAGTTGAGCTGTATACGACATTCACGCGGAGAGGGTGCCCCCCCGATCCAGGTACATGGATAGAAGAGGAGCAGCAGCAGCAGCAGCAGCAGCAGTAGCAAGCAAGCAAGCAAGCAAGCAACATCCCTGCTTCATGCCATGTCTGTCACTCCGCCGAATCAGGATTGAGGAGGGCCGGGCAGCCTGGGGGACGTTATGGACGGGAGAGGTTCTTACCGGTGAGGATGCGGGCATGCTTTTTATCTGGTCTGATTACATGGATTGGCATGTGATGGGGATGGGCTAAGGTCTGCGATATCCCTTTTTTTTTCCTTTTCCCTAAATGTGATGATGAGATTGGGCTGCTGCATGATGACAGAAAGTCGAAACCGTCATTGATGCAAAGGGAACGGGACGGAGAGAGGTAGGGAGAAAATCTGAGAGTGTAGGGAGCTTTTCTCATGGGAACTGGCGTCTAGAGAAAGGCACGAGCCGCGCCTGCTGGCCCGTGGCATGTCTCATCCCATGAACCGGGCAATCTGTTCCGCGGCGAGAGGAAGAGGATACTGTGAATCATTTGGAGAGAGCCCGTTGCCGTAAAGCACCCCCCTGGCAATAAGACAGTAGGAGGATATTGTCCGAGAGGGAACTTGCACCTCCGGGTGGGGGGGCATGCGGACGGCACGAGGAGGGGAGGAGGAGGATCTACGCAGGGGTGTTTGTTGATATGGCATGATTTCGAAGGTTGAAGGGCTTTGGCTCTGGGTTTGGAGCTGGAAGGTGGACGATTCGAAGAGAGCGCTGGGGGAGGCTGGGTTTGTGTTGTGTTTCTGTGTATGATATGCAAATGAATCAATGGATGGGCAGGGGAGTGGGTGTTCTATTCACTTCTTTTCAAGATGATTTTGTTTGCCACATGCAGACCAGGCGGACAAACGACATAAAGTAATGTTCTTTATACCTGTCTTTATACCAGAGTCATCCAGAGTGAGCACACTTTGGTCACAAGAGCGGGCTGCCTTACGAGCAAGGCTAGGGGGGCCAGGATGGGCAAAAAAAAAAGCAAAGAAGACACGGCAAGGCAAACCAGGGGTTGAAAAAAAAAGGCAAAAACGATAGTTGGGGTTGCTAGTGATGCAGCGTGCGTCTTTCAGCCTCTCCGAGTTGCGTTTTACAGTACCTTTGTTTGTTGAATGTGCAGGCGGGTTTTTGTCTTGACACCCCTGGTTTTGGTGTGGTGCGTTCTGGGTTGCATACAAATTTTGGGCTTCAGACATGCATGAGAGGCGGCAGACGGGAAGAGAGGTATTGGCTACAGGAGAAGCAGTATGTTTGTATTGGAAGGAAGGTAGACGAGACGTCGTGTCTCTCTGGGGGAGACTTTCTCTTGATGTTTGTGTTCCATTCTGCTGTCCAAGATGCTTCAGTTGGAAAGTCTCGTTCTAAGATGGACTGATGGGTGGACTAGGAAGGCTTCGTTGCTTTCATGTTTTCCCTGCTTGTTCCTTTTCAACTGTCTGAGAAGTAGCTTGTCTGCCGCTTTGGTGGCTTGCCGTGGTGGTACACACACACACACACACACAACAGACGCAAGCCCGAGAAGCATGTTTGCGCGGTGGTGCGGCTGGATTGCATGGGGGAGGGGGGAGGAGGAGGAGGAGGTCATGCAAGGGGGTTGAAGAGTGACAGATACGAAGCCAGTAAGTCGTAAGAGAACGAGTCTTGACATAAAAACATCAATGGAAGAATTATAAAAATGTGCAAGATGAGAAGAACGAAGTGTATCTCTGTTTGTTCAATGTGCAGAAGTTGTGGTTTTTGTCTTGGGTCGGCTTGGAGGGGGGGAGGGGGGTTATATAAGGACGTGAGGATTCCCGGTTGATGGGACTTGTGTGGTTCTCTATTACTTTTCTGCAGCGAGATTTCGAGGTTTATCAGATTTCTTGTTCTCCCAATTTTATAACCTTCTTTTCGCCTTGGGCTTGATATTCTTGAAAGTCTTGTGTTGCTCTCCTCATGCAACTGACTGAGCTTCCACCAAAATCAAGCAGGATGGCTCAAGTTCCTCATCAGGGCGGCTTGCACTACATTGAGCTCATCAAAAGTACGCCCCAGAACCGACCTTCATATTCCCCTCTCGAACCCTCCAACATGCTGACTCCCTTTTCCCTCACAGCAAACCTCCAGTTCATCCACGGCAAAGACTGCCTCTTCCAAATCCTCTCCCAAGTCAAGGCCCTCGACGACCACTGGCAAGTCAGCGTCCTCAAGACGGACGAGACCGGCAGCAGCAGCCCCCGGTCCATCGTCTTATTCGACGACTCCGGCCCAGGCCTCGTCGCCGCGCTGGCGAAGCTGCACCGGCGGTCGGCGGAGATGCTGGCCGCGTTCCTCGCGGACAACGCTGGCGATGCGAGCGCGTACATGAGGCGCAAGGAGGCCGAGGCGCTGTCGAAGAAGACGACGGACGAGCAGCCGAAGAAGAAGAAAAAGAAGGAAGTGGAGAGGTCCAGGAACGGAGTGGAAAAGCCGCAGAGTGATGACGATGACGACGAGGTGAAGACGCCTACTGCTGTCCAGGTTGCTGTCGTCGCCAAGGCGGTTGGTGGCCTTTCGGCGGATGGGCAGAGGCCGCTGCGCATGAGCGCGAGGAGCCCTCCGCCGCCTCTGGAGGAGAAGAAGAAGAAGAAGAAGAACGGTTGGGAGCGTGTTGCTGCGCCGTGTCGCTTCAGGGGGTGGAGGTCGCCGAGTCCGCCTCCTTGCGAGGAGGATTACGAGCCTGTGTCGAGGTACGAGGACAGCAGTCTTCGGCCCAGGGGCATCATCTGCCCCAACTACGGGCCGGCGAGCGCCTTTTACCGCGTGCCTGACGTCCGCACCGAGCTTGCGTATTGGCCGAGTGCCAGGGTGGCCAAGGCCCCGGAGGACAACAAGGTCGAGGTGGGCAAGCCCGCGGCTGGAGACTCGGCTTGTCCCCCGGCTCCGGCTGCTGCTTCTTCTGCTACTGCTGCTGCTCTGACTGCTGAAGCTATCAAGACTCTGGCGCCTCAGCCTCCGCACAAGACGGAGTCTGACAAGGAGAATATGGAGAGTACGTTGCCTGCCGTGTCCACGCAGGCCGAAGAAGACGTGGCCCAGATCAAGCGCATCGACAAGAAGAGCGTCCTCCTCTACATCTCCTGGCCCTCCTACGGCTCGACCATTGTCGCGGACCAGTGCGAGCTCAGCGTGCGCTCGCTCCAGAGCCGCGTGCGCCACATGCTGCGCTCCAACGGCCCGGCGCTCTTTGGCGATGCCCTCCTCGGCGCGGAGCCGCCGGTCGTGTTTGGGCCGGACGAGGTGCCTTCGTTTGTGGTGCAGATCAAGGGGCTGAGGGTGGATGGGCAGGTGGTCATGCTGGGGCCGGCGTTTGGGGACGATGTTGCAAAGGTGGTGGAGGGGAGGGAGGTTGAGGGGGCGATTCGGGTGGAGGTTGAGCTGGTGTGGAAGGGGAGGGATTTGCGTGCTGCTGCTAAATAGGACTTGTAGGATGACGAAGTGTTGTGATGGGTTTGAAGGACAAAGAAGGAATAGATTAGAAAGGACAGAATGAAATACGAGGGACAGAGATGGCATTATCGGTTATGACAATACCAGGATAGGACTGTTGGTTGATGAATACATCTCCGTGATTTTGTGCTCGCCCCCTTTGCATGGTGCTCTGCTCGACTAAACAGGCTTATTCGTAGTGTAGTTACTATGGACAACGGTCGCCTTCCTGCGGGATGAGATGAGTTTTGTAGAGCACCTGTTCAGCAGCTCAAAGTGGTTGACGGCGTATCCGGCGGTCGATGGCAGACTGTCCATCAGACTATCTGAGATGTCGCCATGGAGGGCATCTACACAACGCCTGACAACATGTGCGAGCTCACGGCAGCGGTCAGATGTAATTCACGCAACATGAAGTAGCTTACTCTCTTCGAAGCCCCCGTCCTAAGTGAATCTTGTTTTGTAAGAGGGAGTGGCTAGCCAGCACCCCAAGTGGGTTATCCAGTATCCCCAGTCTTTAGATTTCTTACTACTATACCTTACCTACTAGGATTCATCGCATATAGCCAGACTAGAAATATATAGCAAGACTGGAGACACATAGCAGCAGAAGCAAAATATAAGAATTTTGGATTATAATCAATAGTTATAGTAGCAGTATTAAAGGTGTGACTTTGCTGTGGTGCTGGATACTTGTAGCCAAGCCGGGGTGCTGGTTAGCCACTCCCCTGATCAACCGTCTGGACGAGGTCCAGCCCAATCATCTGCATCAACAAACATGTCCCAATGGCGAGTGACAGCCGCGCAGCCGCTCCGGGACATCGAAGGCCTCGACCACGAGCGATGCGCCGCCCTGCACAACCTCATCATTGAGCGAGGCTGGACCGCAAGCGGCCGCCGCCTGAGCGATCTCGACCGCCGGCCCTGGTGGGAATGTTATGGCGGGGACGCGCAACTATGGCCTCACGCTGCCAGGTTGAGCCCTTCTCTCGTTGCCTTTCTCCAAGCGGCGTGGCACGGCTACACAGTGACGGCACAGCCCCAGCACGCATTCTTCAGATACCTTTTCGGGCTCGGCTCGCCGAATGATCTCTGGGAGCACGCCAACTATGGCGACGACGAGGACGACTCCAACAAGAGGCGCTACGTGAAGCTCTACATGGCGAACTGGGCGCTGGGCGCCAGCCACCCCCTGGGCCTCATTTTCGACCAGGACACGTCGACGGCGATGCAGCACATGTCGATCCATGACACGAGCGTCACGATGAATGGTCGACAGGAGTGGCTGCCCCTGGAGCTCATTCTCGAAGCCTTCCTGGACATGATGGACCAGGGCAAGGCGCTTGCGGTGGGCTCGTCCTACGATGGAGAGCAAGAGAGGATAGACTCTTGGATCATGCCCTCTTACACGGAGTGCGACTTGGACGAGGCTCTCGAAGCCTTTAACCGACTGACGCGGGCGATCGAAGCTCGTATGCCTGGACCATATTGCGCCGAAACGCACCACCTTGGGGATATCCTCAAGTCGAGCACGCTCTCCCCAAACAGCTTTGCAGGCCGGTTCCTGGCACAGGCGCGGCAAGTTCGATTTCGCTATATTGCACCTGGCCTCCGTATCGCCCGCCAACAGCCATTCTCTTCAGTTAATGTTGAAGAGGGAGAGTTGTGGCCTATACTGCTGTTTGAGAGCAGCCAGGAAGCTCATCAAGACACGCGACAATCGCCATGGGGAGAAGAAGTCGTCATATCACCCTTCCCGCCGCCTTTTCAGGAGGTAACAAACTATCCTGCCGGGGTCTATCTGACGGAGACGGATCCGCATGGCAAGCATCCGTTTGAAGACGGTTGCTTGCTAATCCTGCCGTATGCCATCGGCGAGAATGGCTGGGCTCGGACGAGTGACGGGGCGCTATTTGGGGAGGAGACGCATGCTAGAGGGTCAGTCGCGGAGCCGGGGGGGAGTAGCACGGAGTTGTATCAGCAGGGATTCAACCCTTTCATACGGGGGCACGATGTGCAGCTGAAGCATTTGCTGGGGCATTGGACGGAGATGGTGGAGAGTGGGAGGTGGGCGATGGATGGTGAGGGCGTGGCTGGGGGGGTTGAGAAGTGGAGGGAGGCTGATACGGAGGAAGTATGTCGAAAACCGGCTCCGTAAGACAAAGAAACGGAGCCGAGCGAGCCAAACACCAGAGTAAGCCGCATAGCGATACGCGTCGCATTGTCGCTCGTGTACTTGAAACACAGCGTATTGTGTACTT
The DNA here is from genome assembly GCF_003025115.1 of Trichoderma citrinoviride. Lineage (NCBI taxonomy): Eukaryota > Fungi > Ascomycota > Sordariomycetes > Hypocreales > Hypocreaceae > Trichoderma > Trichoderma citrinoviride. The sequence continues at coordinate 7,898 of NW_020194767.1, forward strand.
GTCAACACAATCACCAACGTTATCGTAGAGCTGCTCTACCACATAACGCCTTCTGGACCGGCCTCTTAGTGTCGACGGGTGAGCTCAAGCCTTTCACTCGTACTCCCTCGAAGTTCCATACAAATTTAAACCAAGTCGTTGCCTAGGTTTTCGAATTTAACAGAAACAAAATTCCCCTCATCGACCGGTGAGAGAATAACATTTACGTCTCTTTTGACGTATCAGACGCTTGGGAGACGAATGATCCTTCTCTTCGTACAAGCATCATTCCAATTTATATATATCATTGATATTATTTCGTCATAGGACAATAAAAGAAATTTCTTGAACGCTATTATCGTCATTATTCTACAATATCTATATATCTCTATATAAGCTCTATATTCTACATCCTGAATAATTCCGTGGACCCGAATTACGTTCCTTTCAGTTGTCCTCGGCTCTTACCCGTGCTCACGAATTTACGGCTAAGGATGGCCAGGTATAGACGTAGACGCTGGTCTCCTCCGCTACCCACTTATCGTTCAGAGTGGTTAACATTGATGAGAAAGGTCCCGTTGACCAGAGGTCAGTACCTTGTTCTTTGGTAGAATTATTCCAAGAGGAAATAGGTGAGGAGTGTTAGAGAGTAGAGGGTTCGGAATTAGAAGCGCTGGCGCGAGAGTTAGAGGTTCTCAAGCCTAAGGCTATTGCCGTGGAGTAACGGATATTAGAGGAGCATCAGAGGAAGTATCGAGTATAGTTTCTTCAACATGGGTTCATCCGACCGGTTTACTCGGGCTTTGGGCGCCGCGTTTCTCGAACTAGCACGGAGTCGCGTCTATTCTGCGTGGTGCCGGCACTCCCGACGGAGTTCTCCCTGACAGGTCTACAACTTCCATACCGGACCGTACTAACTCATAGCATAGAGATATCCAAAGATTCAACACTTTCAGGTTAGGGCTGGTTCTGTTTCCATTCTTCTGCTCGGAGGCTTTCCAAAGTACCGGGTTCTAAAAGAAACAGAGTAGCAGCTAGAACATAGCGTGCGGATCCGGGCTCACGAGCCTCCCTATCCGTTTAGCGTCCCTGAGCCACCAAAGACCTATCATAGGGTCCCTCCGGCGTTAGACCGTTCGTAGTCCATTAACAACCAGTCCCTGATTCATTTTATCTGAGATCCAGTTCAATCTACTTCGTCGTTGTGAGCACTGTCCCTTAAACCAATGGGGCAGACAGTGTTCTCCTTATAAGTCAGCCGCGGTCTCGAGCATGAGGGTGAGCTGTTCCACTTAGACACGGCGGAGCTCAACTACATCATCCCGACGATGAGCACAAAGTACCGAGCGGTAAAGTACACCACTATAACCCTTGGTCTTCTACATGTCATCCCGCCACGAAATTCCATCCTTCTTCTCCCTCCTAAGTTTGTACAACAGAGTCGCCAACAACATTGTTATTCCAATTCCAGTGCGGTAGTACTTGGAATTCGGTCGGGTCGGTTCAATGTACATGGATTCGTTTCCGCTCTACCTGTTGGGTTAGACGTACACGAACTCGTACCGTAGCAGACGTATAACTACTCGGACTCGTCGAACTTTGCGTGTACTAGTGGTGCTGTAACCGTTGACTATCAGAGCGGTCGGT
>NW_020194767.1:9548-10820 GCF_003025115.1 Trichoderma citrinoviride
CAGGTTAGGAGTCATGAAAGCTAAGGGGTCAAAAGAAAACGAATTCAGAGATGCTTGCTTCTTCTAAGCCGCGCACACAAGGCCACTCAATTGATACCCCTTCAAAATGTCGAATCTATCCTCCAATAACAGGGTTCAGAAATGTCGGTTTAAGGAAGAGTTTTACCCAACAATCCTCTTGGTTGAAGGACTAGGTTGCTAACAGCCGGAGCCGTGAGACGTCAAAACAAGCTTCAACAAGGTTCAAAGCCACATCGTTCGGATCGTTTAGTTTCAAAGCCACATAACCTTTATTGCAAGGCTTAGATCATCGATATCTTCCCATCTCGCCTGTGCTTAAATACGGCTGGGCCTGCATCAATATGGCGGTCCAATACTCATACTCAGTCACAACCACCACTGAGAATCAAAACCTTTCACCCTCACCTTGTTCTGATCCCCAAACCCCTGCCACGCAGTCTTCCTTAACCTCTCTTGGCCGTATCACATCAGAATGCCGAGCCATAGAGAACGAGTGGCAGCGCTGCTGCACCGACTCGCAGCGGCACAGATTGACCTCGTCGAGTGGGAGTACCCGCTCTGGCGCCGACTGGGTGTTCCTCTTGTGACGGACGGAGTAAACAGACCCTTCTCCCCTGAAAGTGATGTTGTGTCAACTAACACGGTCCCAGAGTCTATTTTACCTAGTCCCCGACCAACAGTTGTATGATGCTTGCCAGGTTGCGGCCTCCTTGGGGTACTATCCAGAAAGTACCGAGTCCCTGCGTATCGGCTATCCGTCCGAGTACTCGGGCTTGGGTGTGCGATACAAAATTGACGGCGCAACAAGACAGAGCCTAGGCCATGACACCTTCAGGAGGCTTGTGTTCTTACCGCTGTCCTGGTCGGGGCTGGACTTATACGATCTCAAACGCATAGAGATACGGTACGCAGGCATGCCAGACCACACTTTTGCCATCTGGACAGTCCCTCTTGCGGCAGCCTGTACAGCCATGGTGCGTGTGATATGCGCTGAGAAACGATCAAGCCGTTTACGCAGAAAACTCCAGGCCTATTTGTCCAATCTTCTGGCCTACAGCTTTTTTGATACAAGCTATGAAGGGGAGTTCGAGGTACTTTTAGGGAATGGAGTGCCATTGTCAGAGTCCGAACTCTTGGAGATTGCGAATGCGGTGGCAGGAATTAAAGACCTGGGAGACGAGAGATGGTGAAGGATGGATCAGAGAGAACATCGTGAAAGCTTGTTGATTGTACCATGACTGAAGATCAATT
>NW_020194768.1:0-1900 GCF_003025115.1 Trichoderma citrinoviride
GAGTCACCCGGTGGCGAGATGGCGCTGCGGCCAGTGACGTTTTTTAAAGGTTGATGCTGCTGATGATGATGGTGGTGGTGGTAGCTGAGGCGGTCGATCTGGGTGTGAAGTGGGTATTGGGAGGCGTGGTGATTCACGGGAGGATTAAGGTCATTGGATTGAAGGACGAAGCAAGGAGTTGGTTGACAAGGAGAGAATAGAACGGCGGGAATGGAGAAGATAGGAAAAAACCAAGCAAGATGGCAAAAATCTTGAACCGGGGAAATGGAATCCTAATAAAAAGCCCCGAGGTGTGTTGCGGTCCTCAAAGGGAAAATGCTTTGGTGTTAAAGGGGGGGGGAGAAGGGAACCTTCTTTTTTCTCTTGTTAGCCTCTTCTTGTTTTTGCAACCGGCTGTTTTCTAGGGCTTTTCCATCGGGCTAACCAACGCGTGGCTTTTTTTGTGCTTCCTTGCATTTATTTCCAGGCCGTAGAGTTCTACTATTTGGGTCCGTGTTCTTGGAAAGCGATGGGGAGTTGTTATCGTTTGACGGGTTTCTTTAGGGCGGGTTCTTGATGACGACAGCATCTCACTTTGCCAAGGCGCTTACATAGAATTCTGGAGCTGCATGTTTTGCGTTTCGGGGGGGCGGGCAAAGTACCTGGAGCTTGCTGGAGTGAGTACAGGCTACATGTTGCTTGCTTGGCGGAGACGGGCATAGCAACGCCACGCAAGGACGTACCAGATACTTTAGTGTGTTGCTCTTTGTGGGCATTGAGGTACATGAGCGTTCGGATGATCGATTTGCGATTGATTGATCGACTTATTTGATTGACTTGATGCTCAACTGACAATCTGGGGAAGCCATCACGAGGGGAAATAATAGAAGGCTCTCTTAACGCGTCTTTTCGGTTTGGCAAAGTAAAGTACTAGCTTGATTATCATGGACTTCTTTTCGAATTTCCGCTGGCAATTTAGTAGTAGCTTCAAGGAAGCCGAAGCAGCGGTGCTGAGGGACAAGGAAAACGGATACATAAAACCGGCAAACCGGCAACGGGAGACGGCGGCTAAGAATGCCGATCCGATGCGAGGCGTTACGTGGATTCGAAGCATTTGCTGATGCGTACGGAGGATAAAATCTTGTGTGTATTCCGCTGATTGCGAAAATGGGTTCGGCTCATTCTATTGTTGTAAAGCTGTCAGGGGGGTTTCTGGGTAATCAATTGCAGGTGTTGAAAGGCTTGTTTGAAGGAGCCCGGGGTGGATGCTCTATTGCAAGTTGGTGGTAGGAACCTCTACAGCCATAACGTGGCGTTGCGGTGTGTTGCGCTGCGACGAGTCCAAGGGGGGTCCGTCAGATTAGTGTCCGATGTATGTGAGTTTTGGGATTTGTTGCGTTTGTACGATGATGTACATGTTTGTCCATGTTGTAGAGCAGCGAGATGCCTCCTTATAGTACAGTCCACAGGCACCGTCTCGTTGAAGAAGCATAGTGCACATGCGCACATGCTTCCTCCAAAAGAGGCGAGCCGATTCCTTCCCTCTATGATTTTTTCCTTTGCGGAATCTCCAACCGTCCTGCGGGTATCAAAACCAGCCAGGTAAAGTATTCCCTCTCTTGCCCTCAAATCAACGCCATAACGCCATACCATGCTCCGTAGTTCGCTCAGATATATTTTTCCCCCATTGTTTGTCGTCCGTCTGTTTTCATTTCCTTTCTACAAGTCCCAGCTGTTTCATTTCATTTCCCGCCTGCGGCCAGCCTCTGCTGCTCCAGCCGATACTTTTCATTCTCAACCTCCCTCCAGTCCTGCGGAATGGGCTCGTTGCCGTCCGTCTCCTTGACGCCGCCGCCAAACGCAGACTTGCCCGCGTACAGCTGGTAGCCTTTGCCCTGCTCCGACGCCTCCATCGACCGGT
>NW_020194768.1:4040-10446 GCF_003025115.1 Trichoderma citrinoviride
CGAGCAGAGATGCTTGCCGTTTGAGCTCGTGGAAAGGGGGTTCGACGTCTGGGTGAGCTTCATATACCTCCAATCCTCCTTCTTATTTCCTGGCTCTGCTAACGTGCGTGAACCCCTTCTCAGTTTGGAAACAACCGCGGCAACAAATACTCCAAGAAATCCATCCACAGCTCGCCCACGTCGCTCAAGTTCTGGGACTTTTCCATTGATGAATTCGCCTTCCACGATATCCCCAACAGCATCGAGTACATCCTCGAGACGACCGGCCAGCAGAGCCTCTCCTACATTGGCTTTTCGCAGGGCACCGCCCAGGCATTCGCGACGCTGGCCATCCATCCCAAGCTCAACCGCCAGGTCAACGTCTTCATCGCCCTCGCGCCCGCCATGGCACCCGCCGGCCTGTCCAACGGCGTCGTCGACTCCCTCGTCAAGGCCTCGCCGCAGGTGCTCTACCTCATGTTCGGCAGGCGATCCATCCTCAGCTCCGCCACCATGTGGGAGACGCTCCTCTACCCGCCCCTGTTCTGCCGCCTCATCGACATGGGCCTCTCGTTCCTCTTCGGCTGGCGCACGACGAACATCTCCGCGAGCCAGAAACTCGCCGCGTACCCCCACCTGTACTCCTTCACCAGCACCAAGAGCGTCGTCCACTGGTTCCAAATCATCCGCAACAAGTGCTTCCAGATGTACGACGACGACGTCTACCAGCCCATGAGCGTGGCCTCTTCCAGCAAGTACTCCAAGGTCGCAAAGTACCCGACCCGCAACATCAGGACCCCCGTCGTCCTGGTCTACGGCGGCAGCGACTCCCTCGTCGACATCAAGTCCATGCTCCACGAGCTGCCGCGGCAGACCGTCGCCACCGAGATCCCGCACTACGAGCACCTCGACTTCCTCTGGGCGCGCGATGTCGACACCCAGGTCTTCCAGCACGTCTTTGACGCCCTCAACAGCTTCACCGACGCCGAGCACACCGAGGAGGAGTACGACCGGTACCACTTCGTCCGCCAGGAGAGCCTCGTCGGGTCCGCGTACGTGCACGCCCATCCGCACAGGGGCAGCGAGAGCGACGCCTCCGTCGTGGCATCGTCGTCCTCGTCGGGCGAAGAGGCCAGGAAGAATCTGCAGCACCGCGCGCGAGAGCAGCAGCGCGTCCACCAGGCCATCGCGCCGGAGGATAAAGGACCCGCCAATAATAAGAGCGCAGAAGAAGTAGCCCGTCCTGTCGAAAAGTTGAGGGGCGTGGGCGTCCGGAGAGGAAGCGGTCTTGCTTCCGGTATTGTGCCCACCCATGCGGACAGCGTCGATGGTGCACGAGATGATTGAGGGCTGCCGCCGCGCCTGGGGCTTCGCTTTCATTGGAGCAATCTTGTTTTGTTTTCCTGTCCGCCTGGCTGTTCCTTTTTCTTCTTCCTCCTCTTCTTCTTCTTATTCCTCTGGGTTGATTCTTGGGTTGGTCATTAACTGTCTGGGCGTAAACTTCTGGATTGGCGACTTTTACTTGGAAATATATAGATCTATCTCACTACCTTATACTTAATACCTTATCAAAGCAAATCCTCTTCATGCTACCTACGTTGAAGTCATGCTTCACAAGCGAAACGAGCAAATCACTCACGACCATTGAAAAGTAAAATCATGCAATCAATGCAAATTCGAATATTACTACTTGTTTTTCTAGCCCGCTCAAACAACACCAGCGCCAGGAACCCATGACGAATGGCAAGATAAATAACCCCAGCAGCCTTTTTTGTCTGCCTGTCTGTTCCGCAAGACGAGAATAACAAAATAATCAATATGACTGGAAGAAATTATCCACAGAAATCCCACCTCTTTTCTCTCTTCTTTTCGCGCCGCGCTCCCGGGCTCCAAGACTTATCTCTCTATGTTCATTATAGTTCTGTGCCCCTCGCATATAAAAAGGGCCGGGGCCATATTGATAATGAAAAGAACGGGGGCTGGGGGTATCTTGACACGCGCGCAGAGAGGCCATGTGTCTATGTTCTAGATGTTTTATACACCGAAGTCAATGGAATCAACATGTCTCCATGCTAAGCAAAGGCGCCGAAGAATAATGGAAACCTAATTGTTGGTTTCCCGAGGGGGCGTTTCCTGAAACGCTGCTCCCAAGTCGCTGTCGGCTAGGCTGGTCAATGGGGTATGATGGTTCAAATCTCTTACGCAAGGTGAATATGTATAGTATGGTTATAATTACGGATCAAGGGGGGGCACCTAACGGGATATAGGTGGGAAAGGGAGGATGGGGTGAGCACAAGGTCACGTCAGATCGTAACGCCGCCCAAGGGGAGGATCTTGCTCTTGTCTCCGAGAAATTGGGCTCGGTAGTCAATGATCCCCTGGCTGATGGTCTGAAAGTCCTTGACCTTGCGGTTGCGGAAATCCGTCAAGAGGAGCTTCAGCCCGTTGATGTACTCGTTCTTCCTCGCCTCGTCAAACTCGTTGTGAGCGCCAAGCTGGAGGAGGATTTGGTCATCTGAGCATCGTACACCCGGTCATGTCAGCGTTCTCTATGCAAAAGCGCACAAGAGCAGGAGCGCCCTTCTCAAAGATATACATACCCGGTGCTTTCATGTCCTCGAAATGTTGGAACTCGCACTCTTTGCCCTTCGAACAGCTGTTGTGGAGCAGCTCGTCGGGGCACAGCTGGTGCTTCACATCTATCTTATTGCTGTATGTTAAGGAGCGAAGGCCGCCTGCGACGGTCTTGGAGTACTCGGGATGGAAACGATATGCGTGGAAGTATCGAAGGGGCGACTCATACGGTACGAATGTGGTCCGAGGTGCATCAGAGGCCGGGACTGGGGCTGGCGCCGGGGCCGGCACCGCCAATGCCTCACTTACTTGATCAACCTGTTGCGCGATTAGACAAAGCGGTCGGCCCTCTGTGCGCAGGGAAACGTCTACTTCTCTTCCACTTTCAGAAGCTGTATCCCCTCGGCCCGTAGAGATCTGTTGTGCGGCAGTCGTTTCTGTCGCGATTTCTTGATCCTGCAGACCACTCGTGCCCACTTCGGACGAAGCCAGGTCAGCAGGCGCGGGACTGAAGGAAGTTGAAGCTCGCAAGGACTCCCCCGAGGGGCTGGATAGTTCAGCGTCTGGAGGCTCGTAGCCGTCTGATCCGTCTTCTGCGTCGTTGGCGTCGCCGGCTTCCGACAGGGCGGAAGTTTGTGTCTCCTCTACCGTCTCCTCTACCAGCGTGGTGGTAGCGTCATCGTCTTGCACCGACACAACGGTCTGATCAGGCCCCTGGCCAAGGTCATCAACGAGTACAGCTGTTGTATTCGCCGCTTGGATTGAGGCCAGTTCGTTAGCTGACGGCTTTTCTTTGGTCTCCTCAGCAATGAGCGAGTTGGGCTGCTGTTCGTATTGGGAATCTTCAAGCTGATGTGGTGACGTCTCACGGGTTTGTCGAGCTCCAAGGTTGTGTTGCGAGGATATGCTCGCAATATCCATTGCGTCCGTCAATGGAGAAGAAGGACTTGACGGCTTAGCAGGAGACAAGGCTTGATTGAAAAGCAAAGGTTAGCCTCGACTCTTTTTACAACCAGTGGATCAAGCTTACCTTGCGGCTCTTGTGTTTCTTCGCTGCTCGATACTGCATCAACGTCCTCCTTCAACTTCTCCTCTTCTTCAAGGCTTTGTTGAATCTCGCGTTGAATATTCGCCATCTGAGCTTGCAGGAGCTGCAGCTTGAGCTGTTGCTCTCGGCGACGGGCTTCAATGATTGGGAGGCGCTCGCTAGCCGCACGCGAGCGACTGCGGTGTCGTTCGTTTCCACTTTGTGGACTCGCTTCAGATAATCGAGGCAGCCCTGGTGACGAGGCTGACATTGGGGGAGTTGAGCGTGGGAGGTCCTGGCTTTCGATAGACAAGGATACGGGCAGACTCGTAGCTTTGCTGTTGATGGTAGTCTCAAAAGTGCCATTGGTGGAGTCGCCGTTCATCGCTGGAAGAGCCGGTGAATCTGGTTGGGACTGCTTTGCTTTCTTACGCGCCTCAGCCTCTGCGATTCTTCTCTTCATGGCTTCAATCTTCTTGGTCATGTTGTCCAAGTTGTCTTTCGCGGCGCTGTTGTCGCTGCCACCGCCAGGAGGCGTGGTCATAGGGCTCGAATATTGTTGTGCTGCAGCCGCACTGTCGGCAACAGATGGAATGGTACGAAGGGACACCGAAGTCTTGAGCGCCGGATGTGCTCTCGTAGCCAGCACTGTTACTTTTTGCTCAGGAGAGTCAATGTCCATTTCAGCATCATCTTCGTCGTCGCTAACATCAATGAGAAATGGGACGGGCTTTCTGGTCTGGCCAAATGGACGCTTCGAAGGCCTCGGGTTCGAATCCACCATGCCGGTAGAGGCCGAGCGCTCCAATAATGCATGCGTAGACTGTGGAGGCTGCGGCGTGGAAGAGAGAAAGAGACCTGGAATTGACGGAGGGTGTCCATTGGGGCTGACGCTTTGGGCTGGCGTGCATTCCCGCGAGGCAGCACGTATGCCAATGGTGGTCGTATCGAATGAGGCTGCTGCTGTAGCATCATTGCCCTTGTCCGTTACTTGTTGGGTTTGTTGAGGAGGCGCGTCTGAATGAGGGCGCTTCTGTCCTCGCGCCTCGAGTTCACGAGCTTTTCGCAGAGCCTCCATCTTTTGATATAGAATCTTCGATTTCTCAGACTGGGTCTTTGTTGAACGTTGCTGTTTTGCGGCTGGCGGGGGAGCTGAAGCTGCCACGGATGCGGATGCCTTGGTAGAAGCTGGAGGCGCGGCCGTTGACGTGCTCGGTTTCCAGGGCCAGGCGTGACAGCTGCAGCATTGCCTGCTGCATCTACATCAAATCCCAGCTCCTCGAAAAGGCCGTCCAATATGGATTTATCGATCCCCTCGTTGACGTAGTCCTGGTATCGTACGTTTAATGGCCATAGCCGAAGAATGGCATCCCGGGCCTGTTTTCGTGCCGCAGCAACAGTCTTGACGTGCGGTGAGCTGGGAGCGGATTGATTCTCTCTGTTCATTTTGGCGACCGGCTCTGCTACTTGCGAAGGCTTGGTATTGTTCAACTGTGGTTCTGATGATGGGAATTAGTCACTGAAGCAATGCATAGTGCCCAGTAATGACGAAGCTCACCGTCGGAAGAATGATGGTCGATTTCCTGAGGGGAAAGGTAAGGTGAATATGAACCTGAGCGATCTCGACCTAACCATACTCTGTCAGCAAGGGACCGAAACCGTGACATTTTGTAGTAGCTTGCCTGCGGAGATGACGGCTGAGGGGTCATCGGCCGTCTGCCTGCCGTTTGTATTGCTCAGTCCGGAGAAGTTTCCTGTGTCTATACGCATGTATGATGTGCCGCCGACGGTCTCGGCGTCCCTTGGCTCATAGACATCCTCCACCTCACCTTCGCTGATCTCGCCCTCCTCACTCATATCGGTCTGTTGCGTAGAAACATTGACTTGAGTAGCATCGGGATGTCCTGGTCCGAAAGAGGGCTGCTGCTGGTTCGCCCAGCCGTCTTGCCACTGCGCCGCGTTCTGCGAGTAGTTCAAAGCCAGCCCAGGAATCACATTATGGTGATTATAGGCATCTCTGGGAGCCGGTTCGCCATGTACAATGGTTCGCACCGCACCATTTGGATAGCTATTCGCTGGAACCGGATATGAGGGATGATATGGCTGATGCGCATACGGAGCGCGTGGAGGATAGCTATGTAATGGGTCGTAGTCGTACCCATAACCTGATTGAGCCATTGCTGGCCGAGTCCAAGAATGACCGATGGGCGCACAACCTCAATTATTGCAGAAGCGAGTGACACCTGATGACTGACAGAGATGGTCGTTGCAATTTGCGAAAGGGGAATGCGGGGAGACGGTGGCGGCTCGTGAAGGTGTTGTTGGATTTCTTGTGGTAGTTGACGAGGTCGAGCTCGAAGGAGGAGAAATCGTCGAGGGCAAGACGAGCCTGGCAGTGGCGGAGCCGGAGATCCCTGGTCTGGAGCGGGAAGGCGCGAGCCGGAACCTGTAAAATCACTGAGCAGCGAAACAGCTCAAGATTGCTTCTAGCACGCCGAACCCGGCTGTCGTCTGCAGAGCGGAGTGATGCTTGACGCGATGAATCGCCATGTGGGATGAGAGGACAATTTCGTTTGGCGAGAAAGAGATCGGGGCGCCGGCTTAGGTAAGAATCTGGAAGGTTAGGTACGTACTGCAGCACCGCTGTGGTCAAGGCTGCGCTAACCCCGACCGGGCCTGGCGCATCTCCAATCCCGTTGTTATCGCGATTGCCAAGTCACGTGGAAGCGCTCTGTTTACTTTCGCGGGGTCTGCCCAGCAACCAGGGTGCTGTAGCTGCATGTACACAATTACGGGAGCTCCCCCAATTGTCACCGCACTTATTGT
>NW_020194769.1:0-2522 GCF_003025115.1 Trichoderma citrinoviride
CGTGGCGGGGCAAAGCCACGCGGAATCGAGACAAGCCATCAATTGTTCAGCCCGCTTTGTTTCCAAATGTCGAGTCAAAAGACCCGTCTGCTCCAGTTGCTCAGTCCTCTCGAGGGAGGCCTCAGGCTGCCCGCGTGTCGGATAGTACATAGTAGGCCCCGGAATTGGCAAACAGGGGTGAGGTATTGACAAGGATCTTGACCAGGGTAGAGTTGAGTATAATTCTAGGGTAGTTCTTGTCTGCTGAGGCCAAAGAGCCAAATCTCTACCTATGCTCTATATTTCGTAGTATAGCTGGTCTATCATAGCATCAGGACTTTGTTCATGATATCATGTTCTATAGTATAGCCATTTTAGCAGAAGCTGGAAAAGCCGTAGGCAAACTGGGAAGAAAAGAACTTTACTGTAAAGATGTATCTTGAGTGTTGAGGTACTTTGAGGCCCCTGTCAGCACACCCCGGTTAGTACGTATGCACTGTTTGCCAATTTGGCCCAATGTTAGTAATAAGGTATAGTAGTTCCCAGAGCCAAGTACAAGTACAATTGTCAACTTCGCAGACGCAACGTGCCACACTCACTCCTCTTCCGTCCGTAGGGGCATCGGAGAGAATTGCTAGCCCAGGACTTTTGCCTCTTGGCGGGTAGGACTTCAGACCCTTGGGCAAGGCAAGGCGGGGTTTGGGCAGCCCTCAATCAATTTTGCAGAACGGTGGGGCGGAAACCGTGTGCCACCTGCAACGTGCGTGCCACGTTAGTAATCAGGTTGGCGATGATGCTCAATATTAGAACTGCTGGTGAGGATGAGGACGGGAGCCATTGTAGCCGGTAATAAGGGGAAGCCTTGAAGTGCTGGTTGACTGGGCTGAAGTATTTATAGAGCTCCTCGCAAGCAGAATGTCTTGCATTTCGTAATCCTTCCCTGGTCTGCTCAAATATGCCCCAAAGCAGTCGCGATTATGTAATCAAGCTGATGCTCATCTTCAAGGGACTGGCGCAGAGCCTCACTGTAATTTTCCACTGCCGCGGTCTTTCAGGCTGTCAAATTCTCGAGAAAATCCCATCGTCTCCACACCGTTTCGTCCCATCCCAGCGCTACCCAGTAGGTACTTGAGCTGTCTAAGTCTCGCGCTCTCTCAACAATTAGCCTGCGGCCTTAGCTCAGCTGGGAGAGCGTCAGACTGAAGTTCCAACTTCAATCACCTGTTATCTGAAGGTCGTGTGTTCGATCCACACAGGCCGCATCTTTTTGCACTTTTCACCATTGCTTCCTCACCTCCCTCCTTGGTGTGGCCGGTATAATAGGTACTCTTTCTTGTTCTTTTTTGTTTCTGGCGATGATTGAGATGTCACCTTTTCTGCTGCAGAAATAATATCTCATAGTGGTTTTTCATCTCTACTGGCTGGCTTTCTAGTAAACCTGTTGTCTGCCAAAGCATGATGGATGGTCGGTCTTGAAGCAGCTTGAACCAAAGATTGTACGATAATGTCTTTGCCATATCCCGACGCCGATCGGATGGTAACCATTCTCATCTACGTTCTCATTGGCCTTGGCTAAGAGTGCCTGAGGCTTGATGCAATTGACCGAACCTTTGCTGCCGATAATAAGGTACAGAGGAAGGAGGTAGAAAGACCCTACCTACCTACCTACCTTCCCCGTCTCGTAAGGCAGATGGATACTCTTTCTTCGAGTTGGGGAATGCCCCGGGCTCTTTCCTTGGACTCAAATGCCTCATGCCCCTGTTCTGGTGGGTTGTCATCCCGGCAGGCAGTCACGGAGGAGCTGTTCAGGCAATGGACTGAATCGGAAAGAACGACGCAGATAGGAAGGAAGCATGACGACTTCAACCGTAAGTCGGGCATAGAGTACCTCCTTCACCAAAAACACTTCCTTCACCCAGCTGCTCTCCATAGAGATTCGCCATCGATTGCAACAGTGTAGTCAGAAGGAAAGGAGAGAGGTGAACTGACCAAATCACCATGGACTTCTATCAAGTGAACCTGGCCGTCTTGATTGTAGCCAATTCGTGCTATTTCATATATCGACATTACACTCATGATCGCAAGCGGCGTCGTCGTGGTGCCCCACGAGATGAGCAAGGTGAAGCGGTTGCTCAAGGGTTCAAACGACGGTTCCTCCTCGTCTACACCTTGGTTGTCGCAGCAGATTGGCTTCAAGTATGTCTGGCCACTTCTTTCTACAGACTCCCCTGACACAGGCAACCCAACAGGGACCATACACCTACGCGATCTACAAGTACGAAAAGGAGCTCGAAGAACACACAGTCGCACTTCTGTACGCATCAGGTTTTGTCTCGGGTGCTGCAAGTGCACCCTTTGTAGGGCAGCTTGCGGATCGCTACGGCAGACGAGCTGCCTGTGTCGCGTATTGCGTCTGCTACAGTATCACATGTCTTACAATGCTGAGCCGCAACCTCAATATCTTGTATATCGGCCGTCTGTTCGGAGGCATTGCAACGACATTGCTGTTCAGTGCCTTTGAGGCATGGATGATTACCGAATAT
>NW_020194769.1:2547-6361 GCF_003025115.1 Trichoderma citrinoviride
CCCCGCGCCAATTGCCTGGTTGCTCGCGTTGGGGGAGGTTTCTCCATCTTTCTGTGCCCTCAATGATGATATAAGGCCCCAAGTGAGACGCCTCTTGGTTCGCGTTGCTGAAGCTCATTCTCTCGTCCGCGACTCTGTGTGAATCGAGCATCAGGCCCCCTTTGCCTTGGGAGATCCCGCCGATCGACATTGAATCAACAAGACCCCTGATCTACCTAAGCAAAGGCTTGCCCATCAACGTGTCGGTCTGGCGAGAATTCGACTCTCTGGCTGCTGATTCCCATCTCTCCAGTCGAAGTCATCGGCATCGCCCAAACACACGAATAAGTCGCGAATCCCCTCGGACTCGGACTCGAACCAGGTTTTCGCTGCGTCATCTTTGTTTGGACGTCTCCCCCTGTACCAGTTCCTCGCCAATTCTACGCAGTGAGGTCAAACTGCATCATCCTTCGTCAGTGTGGCCGAGGTTGTCGAGGGTCTGCGGCACGTCAGGGTTCCCGAGCTTGAACAGCAAGGCTATTCGGCGAAACCTTGCAGCTGGCCGTGCCATTGCAGCGTCGTGATCGACCAGGAGGACGGCTTTGGCGGTTTCAACGTCCCAGCGGCTCGCGGTGCCTGCATCCCGCGACCTTCGGCCCATTTGGGGGGGAAATTAGATGGGCGACAGGGGCCAGTCCGCAGAACCACTTGACGAACGCCGCTGAAAGGGACGCTGAGTCGCCGGCTCAACTAGAGCCAAAAATCGCGCGGTTCTCGCACCGTTTTGTGTGCGCAGCAAAAGCAGGAGAGCACCACGACACTGCTGGTACCCAGTCCGCAGCCCGGAGCACGGAGGTACACCTATCTTACACGCAATCCTCGGTCTTCTGTATACGGCCCTTTTCCTCAGCGTCTCCAGCTTTGGGCCACATTCGCTCCGCAGCTGCGTATGCGGGTGGCTCCATGCCCGTTTGTCTCTCCACGCCCAATCTGCCCGCGAGCCGTTTTCATCTGCTTCTGTGCTCTGGACGGAGGACATCCCCGGTAGGAGCAGAGCAAGCGAGAGGGTGTAAGTGGGAGCATGTACTGTGAGTGATGACCCAAATTGGGGAAGCTTGGCCGGGTTTTGGGGTCCGAATGCTTAAATTACTTGCTAGCTGCACACAATACGGTCAAGGTTCACGGCCTCGGCGCCCTGTGGCGCGATGGCGACGGCGACAGGGAGAGGAGGGTGGTGGTGCGAAGGAATAGCAGGCGACGCAGCGTCCATCGTGCGTGGCCGTTGCTATCCGTACTGTTGATGCTGTCCTTGGTAAGTCTCGTCTGTTTCGCTTCCCGGCATCTCGGGGCTCCCAGCTCTTGGTGTTCTGGAAAGAAAACCCCCCCGTCCCTTGCCCGCCTTTACTCCATCTCGACGTAACAGCCTCCTCCTCAGTGGAGGCCGAGCCCCGTTGGGGAAACCAAGGAACGCTGGGACAGGAACCTTCCAGCGACCGTCATCATAGTCAGCGGAGAATCCGGTTGTCCCACGGCAGTCTGGAGCAGCTCCGGCGTGTGACGGGTGGAGAGACTCGCCTGGCAACTGGGCGAGGCTCGTCCACGCCGTGATTCGCCGGCCGCAGCGGGAGACGCTCAATGGTGCGAGCAAGGCCTGGGAGGCTGCGCTAAGCATCCAGCAGCTCGGCCAAACGCCCCGCGCCGTCCCCAGAGCTGGGGCTGATCCCTGTGCTTGGCCGTCATGCTGTGGCCGTCGTTGGACGCAGTCGAGCTGCAAACCCGCAGCTGGCATCATACCTAATCCCACGAACCTGAACGCACACACGACTGTGGCTCTCGCTAACGCCCAGGGAACAACTGCTAGCTCCGTCTCGTGGCCGCCGAAGCCAAGATATACTCTGCCTGCGCCCTCCTCCAGGCGCCGTGGTTGTGCCAGCTCCTCTCTCTCCTCCATCTCCCTCCCGCACTTCTCAGGCCGCTGTCCTCCTTGACCTCGCAACTCACCGTCCGCGACGAGCGCATCTGCCCCCGACACCCGCCTTTCGCACTCTCTTCGCCAACGTCGCGCGTCCTCACAATGGGCCTTGCCGAGCACACGAGCAAGGTTGTCGCCCAGTTGTCTCTTTCAGAAGCAGCTTACAGGGCAGCGTCCAGCCGTTCCTTCAGCGGCCCGAAGAGGTAGAAGACGCGTTAGTTCCGTTAGTCCCGCCGCGGTTGCGGCGACGGCAGGAACCGCTACGGCTACGCTTAGAACAGACGCGACGACCCCGGCTACGGGAGTTACCGCGCGTCTCGGAGCATCTAGTACAGGGACTTCTTCCCCATCACGAGCTGCTCCGACGGCAGCTGCGGTTACAGCTATTAGAGAAGGAGCCCCAGCAGGTCGAAAGGCCTGACCTCTTGTTACCGCGGTTACCGCTGCCGGCGATCGGACCGCCGAGACGCTTGCTGCCGCGGTCGTTGCCGGAACTTACGGACACGTAGGAGGTCGCTCCCGCACATGTGGACCTCGCACAAGAGGTCGAGGACAGCCTACCAGCTGTCGAGGCCGCACAACAGGCGCCGCCGTTGCCTGTCGTGCCGGCACAGGTCAGGGGTGACCCTGTCCTCGGGCCTGACCCCCGACTGCAAACAGCAACAACTGGTCAGTAACTTCGATCTCAAACACAGCGCCTTCTCCCTGCGGAGCAGCAGGAAGTAGTACAGCAACTACCGGTCAGCGTGCTAGAGCGGGTCCTTGTACGGTCTGTGTGCGAAGAGCATGTAGACCTAAGGGCCCAACTGTGAGAGGGCCAGCTCGCGGCGCAGGGTCTGCCAGCAGCCCTCTTGCAACTCGAGCAACAGCTTCCTCGGGGTGAGCCACAACTACTGGTAAAGCGGCCAGCTGAACAGCATGAGCGGGCCCTACCCGAACCACTACGAGCGGCAGAAGAGTTACATCCGCGGCAACCAAGGCCACGGCTTCTACCGTGGTTCTTCTCTCGCCACGAACGGCCGTCTCCACATGCTCGCGCGGTACTCGCACGGGTGCCATAGCAACTGGTTCCGTCGGTGGAACTGGCCGTCTGGCTCGGCCAGCTAGAGCAGAACCTCGTCGAACGTCTGTAGGAACGGCTGCCGTAGACCTTATAGTTTCGGGAACCAGGTGGCTTACTCGAATGGGAACAACTACGGGTCGACGACATGGCCCTTCGACTTACACTTCGGGTCCGCCTTCTAGACGAGTAGCGCCATTGGGAGCCCCTTCGAGTAGCACGACGCCGCCACCCGCCGCGAGAGTTTCACCAGAGCCACCACGAGTGCCTCCTTCTCGAGTTAGACGAAGCGTTCCTTCCGTTTCTCTAGGGAACGGCAGAACCGATGGTATTCCAAGAAACCCTATCGGTGAAACAACATGTGGTCCAACTTCCACGACAGCGGCAAATCACTCTGCCTCGTCTGCGCCTTCAAACACGGCGGGTTCAGGTGCCGTTCTATTTACGGGATGTTTTTTCGTTTCTTTTTCTTTTGAAACAGTCGACGTAGTAGGAACACGCTATTTTTAGTAGCTGTAGCCGGCCCTCTCTATTCTACGAGTGGAAGAGCCACGGCAAACCATGCCGCCAGTGCATACTCCCCTAGACCGACTCCGACCAAGGTAGGACGAAATTAGGGCGCAGACGCTACGGCTACTGCAATCACCACTCGCCTGCGTCTACTCGCCGGTTAGCGACGCTGTTCTACGGTAACCTTTGATGCCTATCTGTTAACCGTTAACCCTGCCTTAACCTCCCCTTCGAGTGACCGAACGAAGTCCTTGAGCAGCTGTACCGCCAACTCGAGGAGCAGGCTTTTCAGC
>NW_020194769.1:8092-9760 GCF_003025115.1 Trichoderma citrinoviride
GTAGCGTCTACAGGTAGGCTAGGAAGAAGGTTCGGTTTGGTGGTGTTATGCGAGGCGGCGGTAGTTCGTTTGTTGTTGTTGTTAGCGATAGTTGTGGTGTCGGTGGCGGAGGAGGAGGAGGAGGAGGAGGAGGAGGAGGAGTTAGCGTTTGGGGGCGCGGTTTGCTGGTGGTAGGGAGTGACATGTTGGATAGCGAGTAAACAGACGATGGCGGTACAACGCTTGATCAAGTCAATTGGACGCGTTGAACGACGAGTAGAGAGAGATGGTGGAAGCCGATGAAGTCGGGATGGAAGAAAAGCTGAGAGAAGAGGGAGGTGTTGATGTTGACGTACAAGAGGGCGGCCAGGAAAGAATGCCGTTGAAACAATTGGATGCGTGACAATGGAAAGGGAGCCACACAGTCTCCCGGAGAAGAGCCGCCTCAGGAAAATGGCGACAGAAGTTACGGAAATGGAAGTGAGCTGGAGCTGAATGAACGATCAAAGGTCTCTCCCTCACTTCTTCTTCCGGCTTCTGTACGTGTGTATTGTGTGTTTCAGGGGTGCTTTTTTGGCTGGCTGGGCTGGAAGTACTTTTACTACGGGTTTCTGCGAACGGGTTTCGATCGAGGTCCTCTTCTTCATCATCACCACAAGGTAAAGAAAGTATCCTCCGTATTAGCGGACGGATGCTGGAGCCAATGGGCGCGACGCCTTATCTCGCGATAGGGCTCTTCTTTTTTTGCCATGCAGCCAGAACAGCATGTTCCGCGTCAGGGGGGGGGGAGGGCTTATTTGGTGGCTCGCTCGCATGGCTAGTCAGGGGTGTATTCTGCTGGGAGGGCTCCTGAATGGGCGGATGCGTATCTGGGAGATCTGTCTGGGATATCTGGAGGCCCATCTTGGGAAGTGGACGGGGTTTGGCTTCTGTCGCTTTTGGGTTGTTGTCGATGCTGGTGCTGTATGTAAGGCATGGAGTACATGCGCATACATGAGCGTGTATGTAAGGGAGCGCTGGTTGGCTGCCTGTCCTGATGTGAGATCAAGGTGAGGCTGCTCGTATTGTACAGGCTCCGAGACAAAGGGAGCCTACGCTGTAACTGCTGCTGGAAGAGACCCCCTAGAAGCCCTCGCAAATGGCACCAGGGCCACAGGGGTTGGGGGGTTGTTCCGGCAATTGCCTTAAGGTTACAGTACCAGCAGCTGGAGGCACTGGACCTTGGCGGCATGCCGGCGTCGATTTGAACATGAACTCAGCTTGCGGCGCCTCAGCCTGGAGTCAGCAGTGTGCAGGCTACTAATCCAAAATTCGCGACTTTTCACTCTCAACTCGGTCATTCACCGTTTGCTCTCGATCCCATCTTCTGCTCTCCAGTACCGAATCCATCTTCCTTCACGGGTCTTGCACGATCAGAGCATCTCCACGCTGTGCCATCTGCTAACCCGCCGCTTAACAATCACACGAGGAGAGGAGAGAGTCAGACAAGGCGAACACCTCATTTCCAACCATCGCCCTGGTCCAGCGCTCAGAACAGATACTGTGTACAGCAACAGTCACCAATTCTCCCAGCCAGCAAAAGAACATCAGCAGCAAACCCCAAGCAAACGTGAGGGAAGAACAAAATAGATCGCCCTTCCCCTGCTCATCAGCCCAACCACCCCCGGAGTCGCCCAGCGGCATGATTAG
>NW_020194770.1:0-9757 GCF_003025115.1 Trichoderma citrinoviride
TAATAAAGCTATTATTACTTACTATCTTAATAACTAGCTAATCTTACTGCTTTTAATATTAAATATATAGCTAGATATTAATTTATAAGTATTTAAGTTACTAGCCTAGTTAAAGTTACTATAGCTTTATAAAGGTTAAAAACTTCCTTAAAACACTAGGCATAAGTCCTTGCTTTCTTAAATATAATATAAGATATGCTTAACTGCCTGCTTATATATATTATTAAGGTTATTAAAGTACCTGCTAATTACTAAGATAGTATAAGCTAGGTTAAGATATATTCTTAATATTAAGTATATTAATAACTTAATAGTTAACTAGTATTCTTTTTATTTATCTTATTAGTAAATATATCCCTCTGCCTTTTATAGTTATTTCTTAGTTATTAATATTAGCGCTAGGGTATAGTTAGTTATATTAAGTTATTATAAGATTTTTTAAATATAGCCTTACTAATTAAGGATAATTATCTTTACTAGCTAATTATAATAAATTTAAATACTAAGATAATAATAGTATAGCCTTAAGTTTATTATTAAGAAATAATTATATAAAGCCTTTTTTAGCTTTATAATTTTTACCTTATTTTTTCTAATTAGCAGCAGATTATTAATATAAATTATAATAAATATACTATTTTTAATATATAGGCTACTATTAGATATAATAGTATAAAAGCTAAGGGTAAGGAGGAATTTAATAAGCGTTTTATACTAGACTTTTAGGGCTTATTTTAAGCTATAAAGAGCTTTTTTTAGCTTATATACTTTCTTAGTCTTATTACTAAAGCTAGTTAGTTACTTTATATAAATATCCTTATTTACTATTTTATAAAGAAATGCAGTTTTAATATCTATTTATTTAATTTCTAGGTTAAAGGCAGCTATAATAATAAATAGGGCTTTATAGGTTATTAGCTTAATTACTAATATAAATGTCTTTAAGTAGTTAATACTAGCAATCTGCTTAAAGCCTTTAATAACTTATCTTAACTTATATCTTATTACTTAGTTATCTAGTCTTTATTTTAGCTTATATACCTATTTACTATATAGAATGTTTATCTTAAGGTTAAGCTTAATAAGTTCCTAGGTCTTGTTTTCTTTTAATATATAGATCTTATTTACTATCCCCTCTTGCTATTTATTATAAAAAAAGCTTTATTTAGCCTTTTTAAACGTCTTTAGCTTAATATTATTAACCTATGTTTTACTTAATGCTGCTAGTATAAGAATATTAAGTAAGGAGACTTATATATAATACTCTTTATTAAAGAGAGAGACCTTATTTTATAAAAGGTATTATAACTTAAGATGCCTTAGTACCTTATTACTAAACCTTACTTACTTTTTATAAAATGTTAAAAAGTTAAGTAATATAACTTTAGCTATAAACTAAACTAAGCTATTCTTTTAATATTACTTCTCCTTTACTTTTTAGTTATTAGTCTAAGTTTTTATAAATTATATATTATAAATAATAACTAAAGATAAGGGTATTTTAAATTTAAAGTATATATTTAAGGAGCTAATTATTCTCCTTTTAAGAGTTAGTAGCTAGTATATAGTATTATTAATAAAACTTAGCAGAATGCACTTAATCCCCTTTTTATTAAGTTTCTTTTATTATGCTTAAGGGATAAGGTACTAGGCTATTATGCTTACTATCTTAATATTTAATATATTAAGTTATTAACTAAATATATATTTAAATAGCATCTTATCTAGGGCTTTATAAGGGCTTCTATTATAAAGGTAGTTAATAGTTTTTAGTATTTTTAGCTAGTATCTTTTTAAAATATTCCCCTTAATTAGTATAAAAAGCAGCTTATTATATATAGTAATATTAAAGTTCTTAGCTATATTATTTAACTAATATTATTCTATTAATAATATCTTAAAAGTAATGCCTTATAAAGTTGCTTATTTATTAAACTTATTACTATTAAATTCCTTAGCCTTATTTAGGTAAATAATCCTATAATATTATTTTTAAGGTTCTTAGTTTTTTAAGAATTATATAAAGAACTAGATAAATCCTTAGGCCTTTTATTTATTCTTAATAGCCTTACTGCTGCTAAAGTAATTATAGCTATTTATAAGCATAATTTAGTACCTCTCCTTATTATAGCTGTTTATATAAAAGGGACTATATATATTAGTATAAATTATATCTTTTATATATTTAGCTAGTTATAGCTATCCTTTATATAGCTTTTTATATATTTATCTATATAGACATGCTTTATATAAGCAGAATTTCTATATAGTATTTAGTTTATTAACTATTTCCTTTAAATAGTTAAGATTATTACTATTAAAGTATTCTATTTACTTATGCTAAAGCCATGCCTATAAATTAACTATATAAGAGATAAAGGCATATATAAGTAGTATTTCTACTAGTAACACTATATATAAGACAAGTGCTTAAGTAAGTAGACTTTTTATTTATAATATAAAAAGCTTATTAAATTATCTAGCTAAGATCTTAATATTATCCTTTTTAATTATCTAGCAGTCTTAAGCTATTAATATCTCCCCCTCTAGATTAAGTAGCTAAATAATAAAGATTAAGTTTAAATTAAGGGCAGGGGCATAAAGGATATTAAAGAATAAGACTATAATAAAGGCATCTTTATTTATATAGCATTTAACTACTATACTAATGCCTTTAATCTTAATTTTTAAATTACTAATACTATTTAGCATACTAGAATATAGCTATAATAATCTAGGTATAAACTTATCTTATTAAAAGGTAGCATGCTATTTATAGCCTAAGTTAAGCACCTAAATAGCTTAAAGACTATAGTCTAGCATTAATATCTTAAAAGGTTATATAGTAGCTATTAGTCTTAGTTTTTATTCTTAAAGAGGCTAGTAATAAGGTAATGTCTTTATTTCTTTATTTTATATTTAAAATAACTAGTTAATAACTTTAGTAACCTTATTAGTCTTTTTATCTCTTTTTCTTCTTTAAGTAAAGATCCTAGCACCCCTCTTTTATATACTAGGTCTTGCTATAGTGGCTGTATTTTAGTACCTTTATAAAGGTTAAATTATTATTATCTATTAGCGCGCTTCTTTTATATAATATTAGCGCCTGTATATTTATTATACTGCTCTTTTATTAAACTTCTTCTGCCTTTATGCTATAAATAATACTATCTAGTGTTAGAAAGGAGTTAATATTATAGCTTAACTAGAAGTTAGTATACTAGATAAGGTACTATTTATCTAGTTTATTAATAAACTTAAGGATTAAATAACTATTTAGTAACTTATGCTTACTCCTAGCTTAAAGGAACTTTTCTTATACTATTTTAATCTTCTAGGTAAAATTATAAATAAAGGCTGTTAAAGTAAAAGTGCAGTCTTCTTACTTTTTATATACTATTTATAGCATACCTAGCCTAAACTCTTAGAATTCTTCTTTTATATATTAAAAGACCCTTTTAACAGTCCTTTCTTTACTTATTATCTTACTTAAAGAGATAGATAGGGTAGTCTTAAGGATTCTTATATACTGCTATTACTTGCTTTTTTATAAGTCTAGCTAGCTATATAGCACCTTATCCTCTATATTATATACAGTAAGCAGGTCTTCTACCTTAATAAGGTTAATAATAAGTCTTAGCTAATAGTCCTAGACTAGGAAGTCCTTCTATTTTTCTAGTATTAGTAATAACTAGAGACTTAAAGCATTTACTGCTATTAGCTTAATTTTAAGACTAATAGGTTCTGCCTATCTGCAGACTATAACACTAGGTTAGCTTTATTATTATAATATATTATATATTAGCTGTTAATTAAAGAGTCTTAATAGTGTTTAAACTTTATAATTAAAGGTATTATTAAGAGGTAAAAGGATGCTAAAGATTGCGTCTTTATTAAGTTCCTTATTTATAGAGGCGTGTTATCTAACTGTGTATAAACTGTTATTTAATTTAGAATAATTTCTATCTTCCTAGAATTCCTAAAGGTCCCTTAGTAGCTGCTAGGAAGGTCCTAGACTAGTAATTAGGTCTTCTAATAATGCTATTCCTAGTTAATGCAGAATTGGCCTACTTAAATCGCGCTGTCTAGCTATTTTTAGTGTTTTCCTTATTGTATAGTAATTTCCCTTTAAGAAGCAGCAGATTTAGCAAGATTAGCTATAAGCACTTAAAGGTATTAATACTTATTATTTCTTAGTAATTTTAGTAAAAGCTAGGCTTATAACCTATTAAAATATATATTAATTAGCTTATTATCTCCTTATATCTTATATAGCAGCATATAGCTTTACTTATGTTTTACAGTTAGGTTAACCCCTGCCCTTTAATATATAGATACTTCCTATATTAGTGCCCTTATTTTTAAAAAGTATAATTAAATAAGCTATTTTAATAATAATAACCTTATTAAGTTAAAGAATATAATAAATAGTATAAATACTATATAAGAATACTATTTTTATAAGCCTTATTTTTAAAAAAGAATAAAAAAAAAGCTATATTAAAAATAGCTATAATAAGTAAAGTATATTAAAGATATTATTTATATTAATATATATAGCCTTTTTTATATAACTAGTTATAATAAAAAAAGATATTAAATAATATTAATAAATAGCTATAGTAAGTTTAATAAAAGTAAGGCTATTAAAAATAAATAAAGTTTATAAAAGTTTATATAGTATTTTATATATACTTTAAAAAGTAAGGAGCTTTAAGGTTATTATTATTATATTATATATATAAATAATATAAAAGAATTTAATAATAATAAGTTTAATTAATAAGCTATAACTTATAATATTATATTAAAATTATTATTAATAAAATAATATTAATTAAATAGCCTTAAAAAAAACTTTAATATTATTATATAAGATAAGCTATTACTTATAATAATAAAAAAGAGGATTTTAAAATAATATTAATTAAAAATCTTAAAAATAGTTAATTATTTATAAAATTATAGTTTATATAAGGCATTTAATAAAATACCTTTTAAATTTATTTTTAAATAGTAATTAAATATTTTAAATATTAAGACTATTAATATAATAGCTTAATATTTTATTTTATAAGTATAATATAAAAAGCTAAATAATAAAAGTATTAAGTATATTTTATTTAGTTTTATAAAAAATATAATTTACTAACTCCTTACTTTTAAAAAAAAAGTAATAAGCTTATTTAATATTTACTTTAAGTTAAATATTATTAAGACTATAATAATAAAATTAATTAAGACTTAAATAAATAATATCTTTTTATATTTATAAAAAGAAAAATAATATTAAAAAACTAGCTTAGTTTAATTTATAATTAAAGTAGCTATAATAAAAAATATACTAGTTTTTTTATATATATTAAACTTTATAACTATATTAATATAAAAAGACTTTAAGTATTTAAAAATACTAAATGAAATTTTAAAGTATTTTAAACTTTAATATCTTATTTAAAATTATATTTTATTATATAATATCTTTATATTAATAATATTAGCTAAATCTTATATTAATAATATTAAGCTAATAACTTATAAAAAAGCTTAATATAGTTCTTTTATAATAAATAAGAAAATATAATATTAAAAGAAATATAAATTTTAAAAAAAATAAAACTTAAGATTTAATTAATTTAAGCTTAAATATAAATATCTTATATAATAAATAAGTATATAAATTAAAAAAAAGGCTTAAATAATTAAGTTATTAAGTATAAAGCCTATTAAATAATTAAAGGTTTTAAATAAATTATAAAAATTAACTATATTAAGACTTTTATATTAATTATTAAACTTATAACTTATAAAGCTTTTTTTATAATAGCTATTATTTTAAATTTAAAAATAAAATAAATAAATATTAAAATTATTTTTTTATAATAAAGTTAAAAAGGATATTTATATTAAATAACTTACTAGTTTTAAGTATATTAATAAAGTTTATAAGCTTAAAAAAGCCTTATATAATTTAAAGCAGGCTTTATAAATATAATATAAAACCTTTATTAATTATTTATTAACCTTTAGCTTTTATATTATTATAATTAATAATAAACTATATATAAAAAATAGTATTTTTATTACTATTTATATAAATAACTTACTTTTAATTAAAAAAGATAAATTAAGGATTATTAAAATTAAAGATATACTTTATTAATAATTCTTAATAATTAACCTTAGCTTATATTATTATTACTTAAAAAATTTAATATATTATAATAAATTAATAAAAATACTTATTTTAAATTAATAAAAATATATATAAAAGATTTTATATTAATATAATATAATAAATTATATATTATTACTTATCTTTATAATAAAAAAAAATTATAAAAAGCTAAAAAAGACTATATTAATTAACTAAATTAAAAAAAGAATTATTAATTAATAATAAGATTATTAATATACTTAATACTAAGTATTAAGCTAAACTTAGCTTATATAGTATTTATTATTAATAAGTATTTTAATAACTTTAATAATATATATAAGTAAGCTATAAAGTAAATATTAAAGTATATTTAAGGAATTAAAAACTTATACTTTATATTTTATAATAATAACTTATAATTACTTTATAGTTATAGTAACTTTAACTAGGCTAGTAATTTAAATACTAAAAGATTAACCTTTAGCTATATATTTAATATTAATAATAGTAAGATTAACTAGTTATTAAAAAAAAATATTATACTTTTAAATTATAAAGCTAAATATATAGCTTAAACTAATATAATAAAAAAGGTAATTTAATTATAATAACTTTTTATAAAATTATAAACTAATTTTTAAAAAAAAATAAATAATAAACTTATTATTAATAATATTATAAATAATAATAATAAGTAATAAGTTTTTAAGTATAGTTATTATATACTATAATAATTAAAGAGCTATTATATTAATAAAAAATTTAATAAATTATAAAAAGTTAAAGTATATTAAAATATAATATTATTTTATTTATAAAAAAAGTTAAAAAATAAAAGATTAAACTAGAATATATTTTTATAAATAAAATAATAATAAATAAGTTAACTAAGCCTTTAAAAAAAAGATTACTTTTAGAAATTTTATAAAGTCTTAAATTTAAAAAGGATTATTAAAGTAAAAAATTATTAATATAAAGTCTTTTAAAATATAAAAGCTATATTTATATTTAGTAAGAATTCTTAAAGATAAGATATTATTATATAGTTTAATAAAAGTAAGTTTTAAACTTAGTATAAGTATATATAATCTCTTTATATATAAAAGTAATAAAAGCTTTAACTTTTTATATTATTAAGTAAGAGTATTAAAAATAAAAGCATTAATATAAAAAGTACTTATATAAATAGCATTAAGATTAACCTAGTCTTTTAAGTATAAGTAAAAGCTATACTTCTATTTATAATAAATAAATAAGTAAGCTAATTTAATATACTTTTTAATACTTATAGTTATAACCTTTAATAATACCTTTATTAAACCCTAGATATTAAGTTATTACTCTAGATATTAAGTTATTACCCCTTAATATTAACTTATTATATTTTAACTATTATTAAGTTATAATTATATTTTTTAATTAATTTTTAATTACTTTATTCTCTTTTACTTTTTTAAAAGCTTAAAAACTTTATTTTCTTATTTCCTTTTTTAATAACTTATTAACTAAATAATAAAATATTCTTTTTTTAATCTTTTATTTTATAAAAACTCTTAATTTTAACTTAATCTTAATCCTTAGCCTTATATAATAGTATTTATAATAAATAATACTCTAAAGGTTATAAAAGTAAAATTCCTTTTATTAATAATATAGCTATATAATATTAATAATTAAAATACCTAGTAATAAATCTTAAAAGTTAATATTATACTACTAGATATTTAAGACTTAATTAAAGGCATAAATATTTATATAAAAATAGCTACTTAAATAAAGAAAAATACTTAAAAGTAAAAACATTTAATAGCTATAGGCTTTATTTTTAATAACTTATTAATAAATATTAAAATAAAGCTTAATTATAAAAGCTTTAATAATAATAAGTTTATATTTAAAAAGCTTTTTAACTTAAATTAAAATAATTATTTTAAAAGCTTTATTAAAAAAAGTCTTTATTATTATTTAAGAATTTAATAAATTAAACTATAGCTAGTTTTTAATATTTAAAATATATATTAATATATTAATAAAAGTATAAACTTAAATTATTTATAAATATTTAAATACTTTTAATATATAGTTTATTATAATTACTTTTATTAATTTTAAAAGAATAAATAAAACTTAATATAAATATTAAACTATTAACTTATATTAAGGTTAAGAAATTTAAAAAAATAAGCTTATTAAGTTTTTTTATTTATAAGTTAATAAAAAAGCTTATAATAAAAATACTTTTAGTACTTTTAAATAAGCACTTTTTTTATTTTTTAAGAATTAAAAAAGTTAAAGTAAGCTTAAGTTTAATATTAATAATAATAATAAAGTTTAAGAAATTAAAATATAGCTATATTATTTTAATAAATAAAAAACTATATATATTAAAAACTTATTAAGATTTTTACCTTAAATAATATCTTTAATAATTTTATTTATTATATTAAGGCTTTTATTTATAAAAAAAAAAT
Organism: Trichoderma citrinoviride; assembly: GCF_003025115.1. Lineage (NCBI taxonomy): Eukaryota > Fungi > Ascomycota > Sordariomycetes > Hypocreales > Hypocreaceae > Trichoderma > Trichoderma citrinoviride. The sequence goes on from NW_020194770.1 coordinate 8,632, forward strand.
AATAAACTTATATTTAAAAAAAAGACTATATTTAAAAGCACTTTAAAAATTATAAAAGCTAATTAATTATTTTTAAATATAATTATTACTTTTAATATTCTTATTAAATAAAATTAAGTTTAAGAGAATAATAATAATAATATTATTATTATTAAAATTTAAAAAGATATTAACTTTATTATTTTTACTTATAATATTAGCTTAAATAATATTATTATTAATTTAAGCTATAATATATATTATTTTAATAATATTAAATAGTTTATTTTTTTTAAAAGCTTAATAATACTAACTTAATAATTATATTAAATAAAGAATTCTTAAAAACTAAAAGTATAAGTATTATAATTATTTTATTATTAAATAATAAGACTTTTAAGCTTAAGAATATAATATATACTTTTAAAGCTATAGTTAATATAATTAGCTTAAAATCTCTTAAATAAAAGTTTATTTTTTATAATATAATAATAAAGAATTTAATACTTTATAAAAATAATAAAACTATATATATTATAAAAGTATATTAAAAATATAAATTTATAATATTAAAAATTATAATATTATAAAAATATTATAATTTTATTACTTTATTATATAAAGTATTAATAATTAATATTAAATTTAATTTAATATATAAAAGACTTAATTATATAAAAAAAGAATAGATTTTAAAAGCTTATTAATAATTTAAAATTAAAATTAATTTAATAATAATTAAAGACTTTTATTATAAGGTATATTATTTAATTAAGTTTAAGGCTATTATTAATTAAACTTTATTAATTAAGCTTATTTAATTTTTTTAAATTATTTTTTAAAATATAATTTCTTATATACTTATTAGCTATAGTAAATTTAAGATTTTTTTTTATAATATTAATATTTAAATAAAGTATTAATAGCTAATTTTAATTATATTAAGATTTAATATTATAAAAAAGCTTAAAAGTTTAAAATATTAAGTAAAAATAGCTAATAATAATTATAAAGTTTAAATTATATTTTTTAATAATATAGTTAAGTTTATATTTTATAATATTTAAGATTAATTTTATAAAAAAAGATTTATATTAAAAATATTATTAATATATACTTTTTAATAAAATAATATAATTAAGTATAT
>NW_020194771.1:0-9626 GCF_003025115.1 Trichoderma citrinoviride
ATTAAAAAAGTATTATATTTAGTAAATAAAGTAAAAAAAGACTTTTAAGTTTTATAAAATATATAAAAGTCTTTTATAATATATAATATTAAATACTTTTATTAAGTTAAGCTATAATAGTAAAATAGTATTATATTAGTTTTAAACTATATATATATAAGCTTTATAAATAAGTATATAGCTATTTTTATAAAGTAAATAGCTTTATTTTTTATTTAGCCTTTAAGTAAAAAGCACTTTAACTTTACTTTAAAAATAAAGCAGGCTATTATAATAAACTTAATTATCTTTTTTATAATAAAAAAAAAGAAAATAAATTATTATATATTAATAAAGGGTTATTATTTTTTAGTTTTTTTAAGCTTTTTAAAAATAATAACTTTAATAAAGTAAAAGTAAGGTAAATAGTATTTAATTATAAGCTAAGCTATAGTAAATTAAGCTAATAATTAAAAATATATTTATTATAAGTAATTATAAGTTTTATTAAAATACTATTTTTATTAAAGGCTTTTAAAAAGCTTATTTTATATAATATTTTTTTAATCTTTTTTAAGGTAATTAAAGATATATTTAGCTTTAGCTTAAAAAAAATAAAAAATAAGATAATAATTACTATAAGTTAAAAAAAAAGTAAGCTATAAGAATTTCTACTTTATTTAAGTAAGTAAATATTAAGAATAAATTAGTTTTATATTACTTAAAAGCTAAGAGTAGTATTAGTTTATATAAAAGGTTATTTTTAAGCTTAGCTTAGTATTTAAGCTTTTATATTTTTTTTATATTATAATATATTATAAAAAGTAATTCTTATTATATATTTTATTTTATATTAACTATAGCTTAAAGTTAATACTTTTTTATTTTTATTTTTTATTTTTAAATATTTAAAAAGTAATAGTTAAAGTAAGCTTTATAAATATAATATATTATTTTAATAACTTATTTAACTTTTTTAATTTATTATAATATTTAGCTATAGCTATTATCTTTTTAAATTAAAGTAGTTAATTAAATAATATTTTATAAGTTTTAAGTAATTTAATTTATATATTAATTAATTTATTAAAAGGTTTTTAAAAAGGCCTTAGTTATTATAAAATTAAACTAGGCTTAGCTTTTAATTATAATAATACTTTTATTAAGTTAGTATTAAAGTTAGGCTATAAGGAAGGTTTATAATAGTCTTTTTTTAATCTTAATATAAATAACTTATAAAATATAATTAAAGCTAGTTAAGGTATAGTTTTTTTTATATATTATTAAAAGGCTATAGCTAGCTTATATAAGGTTAATAATATTATTATATATATTATAAGAATATTAAGTTTAGGTTTTTTTAAAAGTTAAAAAGCTAAGTTATTATTAAACTATTAATAAAATAAAAATATAGCTTTTATATATAATATAATTCTAAGTATTTTATAAAAAATAGTAAAAGTTAAAGTTATTAAAAAAGATATATTAAAACTATATTAATCTTTTTAAAAGTTTAATTAAAAGGCTAATTTAAAAGGTATTATAAATAAAAATAAATAAGTAAATAAAAAAAACTATTATATTAATATTTATAAAAGTAATATTATATTAATTAAACTAGGCCTTTTATATTTATAACTTAAGGCTATATTATTTATATATATAAATTACTATTTAATTACTTTTATTAATTAAAGTATAATTACTTTAGCTAAAGTATAAAAAATTATTATTTTTATTTATATTATATAATACTACTTTAGGTTTTTATAAAATAATAATATTAAACTTACTTTTATTAACTAAAGCTAAGTATATAAGCTTTAATAACTTTTTTATATTTTATTAAAAAAACCTTATTAATTTTAAAATAAGATAATAATAATATTTAAAAAGCTATTAATTAAATTAAAAGAGTATAATATAAATATAAAAAAGTCTTTTTTAGCCTTTTTATAACTATTAGCTATAGCTACTTAAAAAAAGTTTAAAGGTTTTTAAAAATAATTAATAATAAGCTAAAGTAATAATATTATAAAAGTAAGTTAAAAAAGAAAAAGTAAATAATATATTAATATTTATTAATTTTAGTTTTATAAATTAATAAAGCTTTTAAATATAAGCTTTTTATACTTAAACTATATATAGCTAAACTTTAAAGTAAGTTTATAACTATACTAGATATTTTTTAAAGTAAAATAGGTATTTTAATCTTAAAGTATTATATTTCTTATTTATATATAAAATAGCTTTATACTAGCTATAATATTAAATAGCCTTATAAATTTTATAATATATTTAATTTAAAAGTAGCTATAATATTATTAAAGCTATATTTCTTTAATAAAAGGTTTAATATTAAATAGCTAAATATTAAAAATAAGCTTTTAATTATAAAGCTACTTAGCTTAATAAACTTTATTAATACTTAAGGTTAAGGTTACTTTTATAATATTTTTATAATAGTTTTACTTTATATAAACTTAAATAATAATATTATTATTAGCTTTTTTTAATATTTTCTTTAATTTATTATTATTAAAGTTATTAAAAGAGAAAAAGAGGATATATTTTACTATAAGTATTTATATATATTAAAATAGTCTAGCTTTTTAAGCTAAATATATTATAAACTTAAGATAAATTATAATAATAATTATTAATAAAGCTTTAAAAAATAATTATTATATTATTATTAAAAAGCTAGTATATAATTACTATAATATTAAAGTAAGTAGCTATATTAATAGCTTATACTATTTTAACTAAAGTATAGCTTTTAAAAGATTTTATAATAAAAAAGATTAAAGTTATTATTTTATAATTAAAGTATATAAATATAAGCTTTAAGAGGAGTTTATTAAGCTATTAGCTTAAAAGAGTAATAGCTATATTTACTTAGGTTTTTATAATTAATATTCTTTTTTATAAATAGCTTTTTTAATTAAGTTTTTAAAGTCTTTTTATATTATATATAAAAGGGCTTTATTATATTTTTATATTATAGCTATATTAAGTTTAAGGTAAATAATTTTTTATACTTTTTTAAATATAATATTAAAGATAATCTTTATAATTTTTATATAAATTAAGTAATTAAAGGTATTAGTTATAACTAAATTAACTTTTAAGCTAGATTTATTTTAAAGGCTTATTATATTTTTATTATTATTTATAATTAAATAGTAAATACTTTATTTAAGCTTAGCTTAATTATTATTTATTATTATTAAAGCTATATTCTTTTTTATATTAGCCTTAAGACTGTTTTATAATTAATATATTATTATAATAAAAAGTAAATAACCTTAAAGAATTTAAATTTAATATTATTTTTAATTTTAAAAGTAATTCTAAATTATAAAAGGTAATTTAATATTACTTATAATATACTTATTCTTATAAAAATAATAAAAGTAATACTTTAGCTTTTTATATTATTATATAAAAGTATTAAAAATTAAAGTATTAATATAAAAAGTAATAATATAATATATAATAAGAGTAACTACTTATTAAATATAAATATAAACTATACTTTTATATAAGAAAAGAGATAATAAGTAAGTTAATTAATATATATTTTAGTAAAATATAATAAAAAAGCTATAAAACTAATATTATAATACTTAAATAGCTTAAATTAAGCTTTAAAAAGGAGGTTTTAAAGTGCCTTAATTTTATATAAAAAAATAGCTATAAAAGCCTTATATATAAGTCTTTAAAAAGTTATTTTTCTTTTTATTTAGCTAAGCTTTTAATATTATAATTTAATATATATTTCTAGCTATTTTATAATAAAAAAGTGCTTTTTATTATAAATACTTAGTATACTTATAATAATATAATATACTATGTTTTAAGCTTTTTATAATAACTAAAAATACTAAGTAAAGGTATTTAATAAAGGCTTTAAGATTTAAGTAATATTATTTAATAATACTTTTAAATTCCTAAGGGATAATATTTAAGAGTATTACTATTTAAGTATTAATAAATTACTATTTAAGTATTAATAAATTACTATTTAAGTATTAATAAATTACTATTTAAGCACTAACTAGCCTAAGTAAGAATAATAAGAGTTTATATATAAAAGGCTTATAAAAATTTCTCTTAACTTTAAAAATTTATAAAATATTTTAAAAAAATATATTTAAAAAAATTAATTAAATATTTAGCTTTTTTATATAGTTAAATTATATATTTTTAATTTTAATTCTATTTTATAACTTATATTTAGCTATAAAATTTATATTTCTTTTAAAATAGTACTTTTTAATTTAGTAATAGTTTTTTTAAATATATACTTTATAAATTTTTAAAATTTAAATAATAAGCTATATAGCTATATAAAAAGTTACTTAATTTATAAATATTATAATATATAAAATCTAGCCTTAAAATAATTTAAGTTTTTTTTAAAAATATAAGCTATTAAATAAATATAAAAAATATATAAAAAATTCTATAAAGCTTTTTAACTTAAAGTTAAGCTAATAATATTTTTATAAATATTTTTCTATTTTTCTTAATATAAATATAGTAGTTTAAAAATATAATAAGTACTTTTATTAATATTAAAATAGTAATTTATTAATACTTAAATAGTAATACTTATATTTAAAACTAATATTATAAAAAAGGCTTTATTTTTAAAATATTATTAATATATATATTTTAATAAAATAAAATAGCTAAATATTTTAATAAGTCTTTAATAAATATTATAAAAATAATTTATATTAAAACTAGGCTTTTTAAAATATTATAGCCTCTTTTTCTTAAAATAGCAGTTTATATATATAACTTAATAATAAGCTTATTTAATAAAAGCTAGTAATTATTATTAAAGAAAATATTTAGAGTTATATAAGTTAATTATAATTATAATATTTACTATATTTAAACTTAAGAATATATTACTTATATTAAAAAATAAGAAAATTAATAAATTAAAAGTATAAAAATATTACTTAAAGCTATTAAAAGCTTTTTTATTAAATAATAAGAATTTAATAATTATATTTATAAAGTTTATATACTTAAGGAAAATAAAGTTATTAAAGCTTATAATAAAAGATTTTAAAAAATTAAAAATAAAACTAAAAGAATTTATTAAAGCTAGAAATTAAATATAAAGCTATTTTTATTAATTTAAAAATTTAAAATAATAATAGAATTATTTTTAATAAAGTTATAAAGACTTTATAAAAGTTTATTAAATTTAGTAAAATTATTAAAATAAGTAAAGCTTTAAAAATAAAATAATAAAAGTTTATTAATAAAATAATACTATTTAAACTATTAAGTAAGCTAATAAAATAAATAATTTTATTTATTTTAAACTAAATAATAAGATAATATTCTTTAATATTACCTTTTTAAAAATTATATAAAAGATAAGTATTTTTATATTTAAAACTTAGTCTTATTATAAAAATAAAAGAAATCTCTTAAATTAATTAAGGCTAATAAGATTTTTATAATTAATATTTAATTAAATTAAAAGCTATTTATAAAAATATTATTAAGTTAATTATTTTTATAATAACATTACTTATTAATATTATTTTTATATTTAACTTTATTAACTACTTTTAATAATAAAAATAAGCTATTCTTACTTTTAAATAATCTTATTAAAGTATATATAATTAAAAAACTAAAATATTTTTTAAAAAAAATACTATTTATATTAATTATAAGACTTTTTATAAAAGAAAAGAATAATAAATTATAAAATAATAATAATAACTTAAGGTTATTATAAAAAAATAAATTACTTAAAAACTAGCTAACTTTTATTATTTTTATTATTATTAAGTATTAAAAATAAAAGTATTAATATAAAAAGTATTAATATAAAAAATTTTAAGAGTTAACTTAATTATTAAAGTATAAATAAAAGCTATACTTTTATTTATTATAAATAAAATAATTTAACTTAATATACTTTTTAATAAATTATAAACCTAGCTTTTATTAAATATTATTAAATATAAATAAGTATTAATACTTAGAAATTAATTAATAATTAATTTTATTAATAGTTATATTTTAATTAATTTATTATAAAATAATTAATAATTTTTAATTAATTAATTAAAATAAGTTAAAGTTTATTTATTAATTAAAATAATTAAAATTATTATTATAAAAAAAAATTAATTACTAATTTATAACTATAATAATAGCCTTTAAATAATTAAAAAAACTAAAAGCTTTAAAAGAATTAAAAATAAAGTAAATAATAATAAAACTTTAAAATAAATAAATAATAATTTTAAAAAGAAATTAATAAGTATTTTTTTAACTTTAAGTAATATAATATATATAGTTATAAAATTTATATATTATTATTTTTATTATTATTATACTTTACTTAAAAACTAACTTAAAATATAGCTTAATAATAAAGTAATTTAAAAAAAGTATTATTACTTATTTAATAATAACTACTAGCTTAAAATTAAATTTATAAGTATTAATAAATTAAGCTTATAATTACTTTCTTTTTTATAAAAATAAAAAAATTAAATTAATTAAAAATACTAACTAAAGCTTATTAATAATTCTATAAATATTAATAACTTATTAAGTATTTATAATATAAAGAAGAAAAGTTTAAAAAAACTAGCTTAAGGCTTAAAAAAGTAAGTAATAATAATATATTAAAATAAAAAAAATACTATTTATTTTACTTAATAAAATAATAAATAAAGAAAAAACTATTTAATATATTTTTTATTATATTAAAAAAGAGTTTTAAAGATCTAGTCTTAAAGTATTATAAATTATATATAAAAAGTAAAAGAATTATATTTTTAATAAAAACTTTAAGTTAATTTATATTTTTCTTTAAAAAATTAAAATTATATAAGAAAAATTCTTTTAAGCTAGTAATTAATATAAGCTATTTAATAATTATTTTATTTTAAAGTTTATTAATAATTTAAGTAATAAATACTTAATATAATATATTAGCTTTTAAATAAATTATAATATTAATATTTTTTTAATATTAAATAATATTATTTAAATTATTAAAATTAAAAAAGTAAAATAAAAAAGTAATATAATAAAATAAGTATTATTAGCTTAAAAAAGATTTATATTAATAAAAGATAAAGACTTAATAATAATAAAAATATTAAAATATATATATTATAATAAAATATATTATATAAAAAAAATACTAAAAGCTATACTTAAATAAAAAAAAAAGTAAAAAAACTATAAATAATAATAAAAATACCTTAAATAAAATATAAAGTTAAGCTAAATAATATTAAATAAAAAAAGCTAAGCTTTACTTTTTATAATAATATTAAAAATAAAAAGTAATTATTTTATTATATTTTAAAATATTCTTTACTTATAGCTTAAAAAGTATTTAAATCTTAAACTTAAAATATAAGTAATATATTATATATTATATTAAAAAGTTTATCTTTAACTTCTTATAGCCTTATAATAATATACTTAATAATATAAAAAACTTAAAAATTATAATTATAAAAATTAAAAATATTACTTAATAATATATTAATAAAAACTATTTAGCTATTTTTAATATTTTCCTTATTATATAATAATTTCCTTTTAAAAAGTAATAAAAGTTAATAAAATTAGCTATATATAACTTAAAAGTATTAATACTTATTATTTCTTAATAATTTAATAAAAGCTAAGCTTATAACTTATTAAAATATATATTAATTAGCTTATTCTTAGTTTATATTTTATATAGTAATATATAGCTTTACTTTTATTCTCTAGTTAAGTTAACTTTTATTTTTTATTATATAAATACTTCTTATATTAATGCCTTTATTTTTAAGAATAATTAAATAGCTTATTTTATTAAATTAGTTTAAGCTATATATTTAGCATTATAGCTAAATAAGGCTATTATTATTTACTATTATAATAACTAGCTAATCTTATTATTATTAATATTAAATATATAGCTAAATATTAATTTATAAGTATTTAAGTTATTAGCTTAATTAAAGTTACTATAGCCTTATAAAGGTTAAAGATTTCTTTAAAATATAAAGTATAAGTTTTTACTTTTTTAAATATAGTAAAGAATATACTTAATTACTTATTTATATATATTATTAAGGTTATTAAAGTATATTAAAATAAGAGGTATTAATATAAAAAGTATTAATATATAAAGTAGTAGAGGTTAATTTAGTTAAAGGTATAAGTAAGAGCTATATATTTATTTAATAAAAGTAAAATAAGTAAGATAATTTATATACTTTTTTATAAGTTATAAGCTTAGCTTTTACTTAATATTACTAAATATTAAAACTTTTTTTTATTAAGCTATTAATTTTATTAGCTATTATATTTTAATTTAAAAGTATAGTATAATATTAAAAATATTAAGAATAAAAAATAAATACTACTTAATTAATTTAAATAAAATAAAAGCTATATATTAATTAAAATAATTAAGATTATTATTTTTTAAATAATTTAATAGCTAGTCTTTAATTATATTAATTACTATTATAATAAAATAGCTAAAAAATCTAAAAAGTTTAAGAAAATAAAAATAAAAAAGAAATAAATAATAGCTTAAAAATAGCTAAATAATTAACCTTAAGGTAAATAAATAAAAATCTTAAAAATAAAGGAATTTCTAGTATTTTATTACTTTTAAATAATATTACTATTTTTAATTATAAAGTTTATATATTATTATAAACTAGCTAAAGACTAATATATAATATAGCTTAATAATAAAATAATTTAAAAAATAGTATTATAATTAAAAAGTTAGTAAAAAAAACTAAATTAAAGATTTACTTTATAATAATTAATACTTTTAGTCTTAAGTCTTTTTTAATATTAAAGAAAGAAAAAAATTACTTTATTTAAGAATAATAACTAAAGCTAGTTATTAACTTTAAAAATATTAATAATCTCTTAAGCTATTATAATATTAAAAATAAAATCTTAATAACTTAACTAAATATATAAAAAACTAAGTAATAATAATATATTAAAATCTTAAAAATAATACTATTTATTTTATTTAATAAAATAATAAGTAAAAAAAAAAAACTATATAACTTATTTTTTAATAAGTTAAAAAGAAATTTTAAAAGTCTAGCCTTAATATACTTTAAATAATATATAAAAAATAAAAAAACTATAATTTTAAAGCCTTAAAGTTAATAAAAAACTTTACTTAGAAGATTAAGACTATTTTATAAATAAAGAGTTAATATAAGCTTTTAAATAGCTACTTTATTTTTAAATTTATTAATAGCTTTAATAATTAATACTTTATATAATATATTAATTTTTAAACTAATTATAACTTTAAGTTCTTTTTTATATTAAATAGTATTATTAAAAGTATAAAAGCTTAGGAGGTTAAGTAAAAAAGTAATATTATTAATATATAAGCTTTATTAATATAAAAATATATAATATTAATAAATAATAAAAACTTAATAATAATTAAAGTTTTATAATATATATATTATAAAAAAATATACTATATAAAAAATAGCTATTAAAAACTATACTTAAAAAAAAATAATAAAAAAAGCCTTAGCTTTATTATTTATAATATTATTTAATATTAATACTAAATATTTTATAATATTTTAATAAAAAAA
>NW_020194772.1:0-9443 GCF_003025115.1 Trichoderma citrinoviride
TTATTTTTTTATATTATTTATTATAAAAAAAGCTATATTTAGCTTTTTTAAATATCTTTAGCTTAATATTATTAATATATATTTTAGCTAATATAACTAAGGCTAAGATATTAAATAAAGAAATTTATACTTAGCTTTATAATAAATATTATAATTTAAAATAATTTAAAACCTTATTATTAAACTTTAATTACTTTAAGTTAATTATTAAAAGTTAAGGTATAAAGACTTTTATTATTAATTAAAAAAAACTATTTTTTTAGTATTTTTTCTTTTTTAAGGTTTAACTATTAGTTTAAGTATTAATAAACTAAGTATTAGTATTTATACTAATTATTAAAGTAACTTTAAATTTAAAGTAAATATTTAAAAAGCTAATTACTGTTTTTTTAAAATTAATAGTTAATATATACTATTTTTAATAAAGCCTAAGAGAATATACTTAATTTTTTTATTATTAAGCTTTTATTATATTTAAGAGATTAAATACTATATAGCTATACTTATAGTTTTAATATTTAATATTAAGTTATTAACTAAATATATATTTAAATAGTGTTTTTTTTAAATACTTTATATAAACTTTAGTTATATAAGTAATTAATAGTTTTTAATATTTTTAATTAATTCTTTTTTAAAATATTTTTAATTAATATTTTTTTAAAATATTTTTACTAATTATAATAAAAAAAAAGGCTTATTATAAATAGTAATATTAAAGTTTTTAATAATATTATTAAATTAGTATTACTTAATTAATAATAATTTTAATATAATATTTTTTATAATTACTTAAGAATTAAACTCTTAGTTATTAAATTCCTTTACTTTATTTAAATAAATAACTTTATAATATTATTCTTATAGCTTTTTATTTTTTAAGTATTATATAAAAAACTAAATAAACTCTTAAGCCCTTTACTTATTCTTAATTACCTTATATTAAAAAAAGAGATATTAATATAAGAAGTATTAATATATAAGTAAGTAAAAAGTTAATCTAGCTATAAATATAAGTAAGTACTATAATCTTAACTAATTATAAAATAATAAATAAAATAATTAATATACTTTTTAATAAGTTATAAGCTTAAAGTATTTTTACTATTACTTAATATTACTAGGTATTTATACTTTACTTTTATTTATTATTAATTTTATTACTTTTATAAGTCTTAAATAAAAATTACTATATAATAAGTTATATTAAATAAACACTTAATAATTAACTTAAATAAAATAAAAGCTATTTATTAATTAAGATAAATAAAATTATTATTCTTAAATAATTTAATTACTAATTTAATAATATATTAGTCTTTTTTATAGCTTTTAAAAGGCTAAGAAAGTTTAAAAGACTAAAAAAATTAAATTAAGAATATTATAAATAATACCTTAAATATATTTAAGTAATTAACTTTTAATTAAATAAATAAAGACTTTAAAAATAAAAGAATATTTATTATTTTTATATTACTAAATAATATTAATATCTTTAAGTATAAAGTTTATATACTTTTAAATTAAAAATTAAAACTAATTTATAATATAACTTAATAATATAATAATTTAAAAAATAGTATTATAGTTAAAAATATAAAGCTAGAAATTAAGTAAATTATAATTAATATATTTAGCTTTAAATCCTTTTAACTTTAAAAAAAAATAAAAAAACTATTTTATTTAAAAATAATAGCTAAAGTTTATTATTAACTTTATTAAAGTAAAAGACCTACTAAGTATTTATAATATTAAGAATAAGGCTTTAATAAATTAGCTAAATATTTAAAAAAGTAAGTAAAAATAATATATTAAGATTTTAAAAATAATACTTTTTATTTTATTAAGTAGAATAATAAGTAATAAAAAAACTATTTAAGATGTCTTTTAATAAATAAAAGATAAATTTTAAAAGTCTAGCTTTAATATTTTTTAAATAGTTTATAAAAAATAAAAAAACTATAATTTTACTTTTTTAAACTTAATAAAAGATTTTACTTAAAAGATTAAAACTATTTAAAAGAAATTCTTATAAGCTAAAAGTTAATATAACCTTTTAAATAATTATTTAATATTAAAATTTATTAATAGGCTAAGTAATTAATATTAAATTTAATATATAAACTTTTAAATAAATTATAACTTTAAGATACTTTTAATATTAAATAATATTATTTATAATATTAAAGCTAAAAAAGTTAAATAAAAAAGTAGTATAATAAGTATATAGGCCTTATTAATATAAGAATATATAGTATTAATAAATAAAAAAAACTTAATAATAATAAGGGTTTTATAATATACTTATTATAATAAAATATATTATATAAAAAATATATATTAAAAGTTATACTTAAAAAAAAAAGATATTAAAATAATAAAAAGGAATAATAAACTTAATATTATTAAAAATAGCTAAAATATTATTATTTAATAAAAAGAACCTTACTTTTCTTATATTTAAAATAGCTAAAGCAGTTAGATTTAATAATAATAATAACTATTATATATTTTTTTAAAATATTTAATTATAGCCTTAAGGCTATATAAATATTAAACTCTAGTTATAAATAGTATATTATATATTATAAAAAAGAATTTACTTTAAAAACTTTTTATTTATATAATAGTATATTTAATAATATTAAAACTTTAAAATTATAATAAAAAATATAAATAATATTATTTAATATTATATAAATTAAAATATATTAATAATTATTACTTTTATAAATATTTTATATATACTTACTTTTAAACTAAACTTAATTTTAATAACTTAACTTTTTAACTTAAAAGAGGAAATATATATAACTTAAAAAAGCTAAATAATTAAAAAAAAAAGATTAAAATTATAATAAAGTACTTTAAGAAGTTATTTATTTTTTAAATTAATACCTTTTTTATATAAGCTTTTATATTATATATTATAAACCTAAGACTTTAACTTTAGTATAATTAAATAAACTATTTTAATAATAATAACCTTATTAAGTTAAAAGATATAATAAAAGGAATAAATATAATATAAGAATATTACTTATATAAACCTTATTTTTAAAAATAAATAAATAAAAAGCTATAAAGAGAATTAAAAAAAGAAGAATATATTATAAATATAGTTTATATTAATATTTATAATTTATTTTATATTACTAGCTTTAATAAAAAGTAATATTAAATTACTTTTATTAATAACTATAGTAAATTTAATAAAAGTAAGGCTATTAAAAATAAATAAAGTATTTAAAAGTTTATTTACTTTTTTATTTAGTTTTAAAAAAATAAAGAACTATAAGAATATTATTATTATATTATTTATTTTAATAAAGTAAAGAAATTTAATAATTATAAACTTAACTACTAGGCTATATAATAAAAAACTATAATAAAGATATTACTTATAAAATAATATTAAGTAAATAAAATTATAAAGAACTTTAATATTATAATTTAAAATAAACTTTTACTTATATTTATAAATAAAAAAATATTATAATAATACTAGCTAAAAGTCTTAAAAATTATTAACTATTTATAAAATTATAGCTTATATAAGGTTTTAAATAAAACCTTATTTAAATTTATTTTAAAGTAATAACTTAATATATTAAATATTAAAATAATAAAAATAATAGCCTAGTATTTAATTTTATAAGTATAATAAAAAAAGCTTAATAAAAAAAATATATACTTTTTTAGGCTTTATTAATAATAGTATTTATTATCTTTTAATATTTAATAGTAAAGTTATTAGCTTATTAAATATATACTCTAAATTTAATACTATACTTATTTAGCTTATTATAATTACTCTTAAATAATTTATAAATACTTATTTTATAAATAAATAAATAAATAGCCTATTTATAACTAAAAAAAATATTAAAAATTAAGCTTTATTTAATTTATAATTAATATAATCTTTTCTTAAGCTATATAGCTAGAGATATTTAAATATCTTAAAGTTTAAAATAATAAAATATAAAGCAGTAAGGTTTTAAAATATTTAAAACTTTAGTATTTATTATATAGCTAATACTTATTATATAGTATTTTAGCCTTTATAATATTAATTAAGTTTTATATTAATAATATTAAGCTAATTATATATAAAGAAGCTTTTTATAGCTTTTTTAAAAATAAGTAATATAAGAGAATAATTAATAAAATATAAGCTTTTTAAAATAATAATACCTAGTATTTAACTAACTTTAACTTAAGTATAAATATTTTATAAAGAAAATAAGTTTATAAATTAAAAAAAAAACTAAATAATTAAATTATTAAATATAAGGCTTATTAAATTATTTATAGCTTTAAGTAAATTACTAGTATTAACTTTATTAAGACCTTTATATTTATAATTAAGCTAATAACTTATAAGGCCTTATTTATAATTACTATAGCTTTAAATTTAAAAATTAAGTAAATAAATATTAAAATAGCTTTTTTATATAATAAGATAAATAAGGATATTTATATAAAATAATTAATAAGTATTAATAATAATATAAATAAAGTTTATAAATTAAAAAAAGTATTATATAATTTAAAATAAATATTAAAAGTTTAATATAAAATACTAATTAATTTTCTTTTTATCTTTAGCTTTTATATAATATTAATATATAATAGCCTTTATATTAAAAAGGGCATTTTTATTATAATTTATATTAATAATTTATTACTTATTAATAAAAATAAAGATAAAATTATAAAACTTAAGGATTTTATATATTAGTGCTTTTTTATAATTAACTTAGGCTTTTATTCTTATTACTTTAGTATATATATTTAATAAAATAAAGTAATATAAATAATAGTCTTTAATTAATAAGGCTATATTTAAAAGATTTTTTAATAATATAATATATTAAACTATATACTAGTCTTAACCTTTATAATAAAAAAGAGATTATAAAAAACTAAAAAATATATTAATTAATTAATTAAAAAAAAAGAAAAAAATACTAGTTAATAATTAAATTATTAATATACTT
Source organism: Trichoderma citrinoviride (assembly GCF_003025115.1). NCBI lineage: Eukaryota > Fungi > Ascomycota > Sordariomycetes > Hypocreales > Hypocreaceae > Trichoderma > Trichoderma citrinoviride. Next base: position 5,004 of record NW_020194772.1, read on the forward strand.
AATATTAATAACTTAACTAAATTATACTTATATAATCTTAGTTATTAATTATTATATTAATAATTTTAATAACTTTTATAAATAAGCTATAAAATAGATTTTTAAATATATTTAAGATATAAGGGATTTATACTTTATTTTTTATAATAATTTATAATTATTATATAGCTATAGTAATTTTAATTAGGCTAGTAATTTAAATATATATAAATTAACTTTTAAATATATATTTAATATTAATAATAGTAAAATTAATTAGTTATTAAAAAGATAAATAATAATTATACTTTTAAGCTATAAGGCTAAATATATTAGTTAAATAAATATAATTAAAAGAGCTATTTAATTATAAAGGCTATTTATAAAGTTATAAATTAATTTTTAAAAAGAAGATATAAAAAAGCTATTATTATAATATTATTATTTAAAAGCTTATTAAGTATTATAATTATTTACTATAATAATTAAAAAGTAATTATATTTATAAAAAAAGCTTATAAATTTTAAAGAATTAAAATATATTAAAACTTAATATTATTTTATTTATAAAAAGGTTAATAATAAAAAAATTAAGCTTAAGTATATACTTATAAGTAAAATACTAGCTAATAAATTAACTAAGCTATTAAAAAAAGATTACTTTATAAAATTTTATAAAGCTTTAAGACTAAAAAAGATTATTAATATAAAAAATACTAGTAAGAATACTTAAGCTCTTTTCTAATTATACTAAATAAATTAAACTTAAAGAAACTTAAAAAAATTTAATAATATTAATAATATTAAGTTAGTAAAAGTAATTATAAATTTAAAACCTTTTTAAAAAGTATAAGATTAATAAGAGGAAGTTTACTTTATAGCTTTATATTATTAAGTAAGAGTATTAAAAAAAGAGGCATTAATATAAAAAGTATTAATATATAAATAAGCAGGGGGTTAATTTAGCTATAAATATAAGTAAGCGCTATAGTCTTAACTAATTATAAATTAAGTAAGTATATTAAAAATATAATTTATATTACTATATATAGTTTATTTTATCTTTATATAACTTTTTTTATATTTTTAAATTATTAATTATTTTCTTAAAACTCTTATATAGTATTTAAATTATTAATTATTTTCTTTAATTTAATAAGGTTATTATTACTAAAGTATTTTATTTATTTATATTAAAGATATATTTAAGGCTTAACTATATAAAAGACTAAAGCCTAAATAATAAGTAAATTTATTTATAAGACTATATATAATATAAATACTTATATAAAAAAAAGTTTATTTATAATATAAATAAGTTATTAAATTATTTAGTAAAAAGTTTAATATTATTTTTCTTTATTATTTAATAATCTTAAGCTATTAATATCTCTTTTTTTAAATTAAATAGCTAGGTTATAAAAATTAAGTTTAAATTAAAAGTTAAAGTAAAGAGAATATTTATAAAAAAGATAATAATAAAAATATCTTTATTTATATAATACTTAATTATAATTCTTTTACTTTTAATTTAAATTTTTAAGTCTTTAATATTACTTAATATACCTAAATATAGCTATAGGCTTTTAAAAGTAAATATATTTTATTAAAAAGTAATATATTATTTATAGCTTAAGTTAAAGACTTAAGTAGCTTAAAGGCTATATTTTAATATTAATATTTTTTTTAAAATATTATAAAAAAGTTATTAACTTTAAACTTTATTATTATTTTAACTAAAGCTAATAGTAATAAATTCTTATTACTTTTTTATTTTATAACTAAAGTAAATACTTAATAGCTTAATAAATACCTTAATTAATAAAAATAATATATTTAGTAATTTACTTATTATTTCTTCTTTTTTAAATAAAAATCTTAGTATTTTTTTAATATATTATATTTTATTATATATATATTTTAATACTTTTATATATAATAAATTATTTTCTTTTATTAATATACTTTTTTTTTATATTATTAATACTTATATTTTTATTATATTACTTTTTTATTAAACTTCTTTTACTTTTATACTTTTTATTATATTATTAAGTATAAGAAATATATTAATACTATAACTTAACTAAAAGTTAATATATTAAATAAAGTATTAATTATTTAATTTATTAATAAATTTAAAAATTAAATAGCTATTTAAAAGCTTATACTTACTTTTAGCTTATAAAAACTTTTTTTATATTATTTTAATCTTTTAAGTAAAGTTATAAATAAAATTTAATAAAGTAAAGTTATAGTTTTTTTACTTTTTATATACTATTTAAGGCTAGATTTTTAAAATTCCTTTTTTACTTATTAAAAGACTTTTTTAATAGTCTTTTTATTATTTATTATTTTATTAAAAAAATAAAAAGTATAGTTTTAAATTTTTTTATATATTATTATTATTTACTTTTTTATACTTTTAGCTAGTTATTTAAAACTTTATTTTTAATATTATATATATTAAGTAAATCTTTAGCCTTTATAAAATTAATAATAAGCTTAAGCTAATAGTCTTAAGCTAAATAGTCCTCTTTTTATTTTAAAGTTAATAATAATTAAAGACTTAGTAACTATTATAAAAGAGGTCTTAAAAATAACTCTATTTCCTATCTTAGCTTTATTAAGATAAGAGGTATATTAATTTATAAAAGGTTTATTAATTTATAAAAGAAGAAAAAATATATAGCTTATAATACTAATATTATATAAAATAAAATACTTTATTTTAAATTAATAAATTTAATAACTTTATAATAATTAAATATAACTATAATAAGGTATAACTATTATAATAAAAAAATAATACTATTATACTTTATACTTAAGTAAGCTTATTACTGCTTTTTTTATTATTACTATTATTTTCTTTATTATTATTACCTTCCTTCTTATTATTACTTTTAACTTAAATAGCCTTAAACTTAAAGGCTAGCTTCTTAAAGCTATACTTATTTATAATTTTAAGTATTATTATTTAAGCACTAGCTAGCTTAAGTAAGTATAGTAAAGGTTTATATATAAAGGCTTATAAAAATTTCCTTTACCTTTAAAGATTTATAAAAAATTCTAGAAAAATCTTTTAAAAGAAATAATTAAATTTTTAGCTTTTTTATATAGTTAAATTATATATTCTTTATTTTATTTTTATCTTCTAGCTTATATATAGCTATAAAAACTAGTCTTTTTTTAAAATAGTATTTTTTAGCTAAGTAGTACTTTTTAAAGCATGCACTTTTAAGAATATTAAAATTTAAATAAATAGCTATATAGCTATATAAAAAGTTACTTAATTTATTTATAATATAGTATATAAAATATAGCTTTAAAATAGTTTAAGTTTTTACTTATTTATAAGTTATTAAATAAGTATAAAGATATATAAAAGATATTACTAAGTCTTTTAGCCTATGCTTAAGCTAATTATATTTTTTTTATATTTTCTTTTTTTAAAATATAAATATAGCAGTTTAAAAATATAATACTTAAAGAGAAATTTTAAAATACTTCTACTAGTGCCTAAATAGTAATTTATTAATACTTAAGTAATAATACTTATAATTTTAATACTATTAGCTTTATATAATAACTTCTTATAATTAATAGCTTATTTTTTAACTTTTAGTATTATATAGTTAATAGCTTTTTTAATAATTTTTATATTATAGTTTATAAGCTAAGGCTATAATATAAGTAGCTTTTAACTATTATAAAAATAGCTTTAAAAGTTAAGCTTATAATAAAGATAATTATAAATTTACTTATTATTATTAAGTAAGGTATAATAATTTAACTTAGACTACTTTTTTAATATTAATAAGTTGCCTAAATATATAAAGATATTATTAATAAAATATAAGGCTATAATATTTACTTAAATAATAGCCTTAACCTTCTTTAGCTAATAATAAAAGAAAGGAATCTTATTATAAGCTTACTTATTATATATTTATGCCTTTTCTTCTTCTTATACTGCTTATTTATTATAGTTATTTTTAATAAGCCTAATTCTTATATTATTAAAGTTCTCCTATTTAAACTATAAAGAATCTCTATTTAAACTATAGTAGTTTATACTACTAGCTAGGCCTATGCCTTAAGTAAGATTCTTTATATACTTATACTAAAATATAATATAAAGCTCTAGTAGTTATTATAAAGTGCTATTAAAATAGTATTATAATAAAAGGCATAAGATATTATAACTAATATATAAAATTAAAGTAGCTTTATTCTTTTATAAACTAGCTATTATAAATACTACTAGCTTTTTCTTTTACTACTACTATAGTTATACTTCTTAAATTTATAATAAAAATAATAATAATAAGTCCTCTTATTTAAATAAATAAAAATTTATATATAAATAAATATAGTTTATATATTATATTAAATAGTTTATATACTTAAAATTTCTAAAACTACCTTTACCTTTATATATAAAAATAACTATAATAA
>NW_020194773.1:0-8882 GCF_003025115.1 Trichoderma citrinoviride
TATATATATATATATATATATATATAAATTATAAATAGCTTAGCTACTTTTTAAATATTAATAAAAATTCCTTATATATATATATATATATATAAATTATAAATATAAACTTAAAGGCTTATATTAAAGCTAAAATATACTTAATATAGCCTTTATTTATCTTTTTAATAAAAGTTATAATAATAACTATAAGCCTTTTTTTTAAAAAAAAAGTATAGGTTAAAGCATAACTTAAAGTATAAATAAAAGTAGTATTAATATAAGTAAATACTATACTTAAAAAAGTAAAACTTAATTTTATATTAATAAAAAGTATAATAATAATATAAAGTCTAAAAGCTATTTTATATTTATATTTTAATAAAAAAAGTAATTATATTATTTAAGTAATTAAAGCTAGCTTAAATATATAAAATATTAACTTAAGTATAATATATTATTATAATAAACTTTATATATTTAGTTTTTATCTTAATTATAATATAGCTTATATATAACTTAATCTTAAGCTTAAATAATTATATTAATAATATTTTAAGTTTATAAAACTAAGTCTTATTAGCCTTAATAGCTAAAGTAAAAAATAATAAAAATAAATATAATAAGTTTTATTTTTATATTAAGTATAAAGAAATTATAAATAATAAGGCTAGATTTTATAATAAAAAAAAAGAAAAAGAATATAATAAATATAAAAGTAAAATATAAAGCTTTAAAAATAATATATATATTATAAAATACTTACTTAAAAATATATTTAAAAGTATAAAACTTATACTAAAGCTTAATTTTTATATTTCTTTTATTATTTTTATCTTTAATAGCTAAGGCTATTATAATATTAAAATTATTAATCTTTATATATAACTTTTATAATATATATTAAAAGTATAGCTTTATAATAAAAATATTATTTACTTATATATAAGTTTTATAATTTTAATTATATTATATATAATTAAAACTATTATTAATTTTATAATAAAATATAATATTATTAATAATCTTATTAATATAGCCTTAATATATATTATTAATAAACTTAAAAAAGGTAAAGCTTTTATTATTAAAGTCTTTTTTAATTATATATTTACTTAAGGAATAAATTAATTATAAATTAATTAATATATATTTTATATTAAACTTATTTTAAGTTACTTATTATTTAATATAAGTTAAAAGGGCTATTATTAAAAAAAAAAGAAAAAGAAGAAAATATAATATTAATAAATATTATATAAAAATAATAAGAATTAATAAAAATATATATAAAGTATATATTATTAATATAATTAGTATATTAATTAATTATAATAATATTAATAATTTAAAAGCTTTAAAAATTATATAAAATATAAAATATAAAAAATAAATAAAGAGATAATATAATATAAAACTTTTATATATATTATATTTTAAATAAAGTTAATAAGAAAATAATATAAATATTATATATAGCTATATTTACTAAAGTAATAAGTATATTTAATTTTTAAAATATAAATAATATAAGAATAAATAAATATATAAAGTTTAAATATACTAGTCTTAACTTAATATATAAATAAATATAAGCTAAAATAATATAAATATAATAATAAAAAATAAAAAAAAGATTTTTTTTAAGTTATTATTAATTTAAATAAGCTTAAAAAGAATTAGTAAAAAAGTATATAAAAGGCTTAAGCTATACTTAGGCTTTTTTTAATTATATAATAAGCCTAACCTAGGTTTAATATAAGCTTAATTTAAGCCTTAGCTATAAGTATATATAAAATATATAAAATATATAAAATATATTTTTAGTTTTTAAATATATTTATTTTATAATAAATACTTATTTAATATTTTTATTTATAAGGCTAGTTTATTATAATTAAAAAGCTAAGTTATTATTAAGCTATTAATAAAGTAAAGATATAGCTTTTATATATTATTTAATTATAAGTATTTTATAATAAATAATAAAAGTTAAAGTTATTAAAAAAAATATATTAAAAATATATTAACTTTTTTAAAAGTTTAATTAAAAGGCTAATTTAAAAAGTATTATAAATAAAAATAAATAAGTAAATAAAAAAAACTATTATATTAATATTTATAAAAATAATATTATATTAATTTAAGCTAGGCTTTATATACTTATAACTTAAGGCTATATTATTTATATATATAAATTATTATTTTATTACTTTTATTAATTAAAATATAATTACTTAAGTTAAGTATAAAAAGTTATTACTTTTATTTATATTATATAATATTACTTTAAGTTTTTATAAAATAATAATATTAAATTTACTTTTATTAACTAAGGCAAAGTATATAAGCCTTAATAACCTTTTTATATTTTATTAAAAAAATCCTATTAATCTTAAAGTAAAATAGTAATAATATTTAAAAAGCTATTAATTAAATTTAAGAAGTATAATATAAATATAAAAAAGTCTTTTTTAGCTTTTTTATAATTATTAACTATAGCTATTTAAAAAAAGGCATAAAGTTTTTTAAAAATAGCTAATAATAAGCTAAAGTAATAATATTATAAAAGCTAGTTAAAAAAAAAGTAATTAATATATTTATATTTATATTTATTAATTTTAATTTAATAAATTAATAAACCTTTTAAATATAAGCCTTTTATATTTAAACTATATATAATTAAATTTTAAAATAAGTTTATAATTATATTAAGTGTTTTTTAAAATAAAATAAGTATTTTAGCTTTAAGATATTATATTTTTTTATTTATATATAATATAATATTATATTAATTATAATATTAAATAGCTTTATAAAATTTAATAATATATTTAATTTAAAAGTAATTATAATATTATTAAAGCTATATTTTTTTAATATAAGGCTTAATATTAAATAGCTAAATATTAAAAATAAGCCTTTAATTATAAAGGTAATTAACTTAATAAACTTTAATATTATTTAAAATTAAAATTACTTTTATAATATTTTTATAATAATTTTACTTTATATAAACTTAAATAATAATATTATTTTTAGCTTTTTTTAATATTTTTTTAACTTATTATTATTAAAGGTTATTAAGAATAATAAGTATTTATATATATTAAAATAGCTTAACTTTTAAATTAAATATATTATAAGCTTAAGCTAAGTTATAATAATAATTATTAATAAAGCTTTAAAAATAATAATTATATTATTATTAAAAAGTTAATATATAGCTATAATAATATTAAAGTAGTAATTATATTAATAGCTTATATTATTTTAATTAAAATATAGCTTTTAAAAAGTTTTATAAAAAAAAAGCTTAAGATTATTATTTTATAATTAAAGTATATAAATATAAGCTTTAAAAAAAATTATTAAGCTATTAGCTTAAAAAGGTAATAGTAATATTTACTTAAGTCTTTATATTTAATATTTTTTTTTATAAATTTCTTTTTTAATTAAGGTTTTAAAGCTTTTTTATATTATATATAAAAAGGCTTTATTATAGTTTTATATTATAATTATATTAAATTTAAAGTAAATAATCTTTTATACTTTTTTAAATATAATATTAAAGATAATTTTTATAATTTTTATATAAATTAAATAATTAAAAGTATTAATTATAATTAAATTAATATTTAAATTAAAATTACTTTTAAAGCTTATTATATTTTTATTATTATTTATAATTAAGTAATAAATATTTTATTTAAGCTTAGCTTAGTTATTATTTATTATTATTAAAGTTATATTTTTTTTTATACTAGCCTTAAAACTATTTTATAATTAATATATTATTATAGCAAAAGGTAATTAACTTTAAAGAATTTAAATTTAATATTATTTTTAATTTTAAAAGTAATTTTAAATTATAAAAGGTAATTAAATATTACTTATAATACTTTTTATAAAAAAATTAATATTAAGTATATTAATAAGCTAATTATTAATACTTTTTTTATTTATTAAGCTAATTAAGGTATTTTTTACTAGCTTTTAATAATTATTTTTTATTTATTAATATAAAAGCTAATATATAGTTTATTATATTAAATTATTAAAAAACTTTTTAAATATATTTTAATTAATTTAAAGTAATTATTTATACTAGCTAGTTATATTAAGTTTAATAATAATAATAAAGCTTAAGGTTTATTATTAAGAATTATTAATATAAAGCTTTTTTAAAAATTATAATCTTAATTTTATCTTTTTTAATTAAAAGTAAATTATTAATATAAATATTAATAAAAGTATTATTCTTTATATATAGGCTATTATTTAAAAGAATAATATAATATTTAATTTTATTATTAAACTTTATTAATTATTTAATATAAATATTTTTTTTTACTTTTTTATAAAAAAAAGATATTTTAATATTTATATATTTAATTTTAAAGTTAAGTATAGTTATAATTATAAATAAGGCCTTATAAATTATAAGCTTAATAATTAAAGTAAAAGTCTTTAAGTAATTTATTTTAATAATTTATTTAAATTCTTTAATAATTTATTTTACTTTATACTTAATAACTTAATTATCTAGTCTTTTTTTAACTTATATATTTATTTTTTTTAAAAGATATTTATTTTTATATTAAGGTTAATAAGTTTTTATATTTAATTATTAATTAATACTTATATTTTTTTTTATTATTTTATTATATTATTTATTTTTAAAAAAGCTATATTTAGCTTTTTTATATATTATTAACTTAATATTATTAATATATACTTTTAAAAAAGCTATTAATATTAAAATATTATAAAAGAATATATAATTTTATAATAAATATTATAACTTAAGATATTTTAAAATATTATTATTAACTTAAAAATATTTAAAGTTAAGTATTAAAGGCTATAAGAATAATACTTTAATTATAAACTATATTAAGCTTATTTTTTTATATATGTTTTTTTTAAAAATACTTATTAATTTATATTTTTATAAATTATAAATTATTTATAATTATTAATATTAAAGTAACTTTTAAATTAAAATATATATTTAATAAGTTAATTACTTTTTTTTAAGTATTAATAATTAATATATTATATTATTAATAAATTTTAATAAAATATATTTAACTTTTTTTTTATTTAGCTTTTTCTTAAGCTTAAGAGATAAGATATTATATAATTATATTAATTATTTTAATATTTAAAATATTTAGCTATTATTTATAAATAATTTTAAATAATATTTTATTTAAGGCTTTATATAAGCTTTTATTATATAAATTATTAATAGTTTTTAAGTTAAGATTTTAAATTAATAATATTATAATATATTTCTTTTTACTATTATAAGTAATAGCTTATTATAAATTATAATATTAAAGTTTTTAATAATTTTATTAAACTAGTATTATTTTATTAATAATACTTTTAAAATAATACTATATAAAATAATTTATTAATTAAATTTATAGCTATTAAATTCTTTTATACTTTAAGATATATAATTTTATATATTTATATTTAAGGTTTTTTTTTTAAAACTTATATAAAAAAATAAATAATTCTTTAAGTATTTTATTAATTCTTAATTACTTTATTATTATTAAATTAATTATATTTATTAATTAATATAATTTAATATTTATCTTTATTATAATTATTAATATTAAATAAGCTATAAATATTAATATAAACTATATCTTTTATATATTTTACTTATTATAATTACTTTTTATAAAGCTATATATATATATAGCTTTTAAGATATACTTTATAAAAATAAAAGTCTTAAGTTATATTAAAACTATTAACTACTTTTTTTAATTTTATAAAGTTATTATTATTAAAGTATTTTATATACTTATATTATAAATATATTTAAAAGTTAACTATATATAAAATAAATACTTAAGTATTTAAAAAGATTATTTAAAAAATAAAAAGATTATTAAAATATTTAATTATAAATATAACTTTACTTTTTTTAATAATTTATTAATTTTAAGTTATTAATATTTCTTTTTTTAAATTAAGAAGTTAAGTAATTAAAATTAAGTTAACTTTTAAAGTAAATATAAAAAGGATATATAAAAAAGTTATTATAATAAAACAGGCCTTAATTATATATTACTAAATAATTATTCTTATATATTTTACTTTTATTTTAAAATTACTAATTTTATTAAAAAAGCTTAAGTATAAATAAAGTATACTTAAACTAAATTTTTTTTTAATATATAATATATTATTTATATTTTAAATTAAAACTTTAAATAGCTTAAAAACTATAATTTAATATTTTTAAAGTATTATAAAATAGTTCTTAACCTTAATTACTACTTTTATAAATTAAAAAGATTTATTTATACTTAAATGTTTTATAATTATAATTAAAGAATATTTTTACTTATTTTTATAATTCTTTTATTTTTTTTAAAATAAAGATTTTAATATCTTTTTTTTTTATATTATATTTTATTATATTATATATATTATAATATTTTTATAAGTATTAAGTTTTTATTATTTATTAATATAAATCTTTTTTATATTAATAAAGCTTATATATTTATTATATTACTCTTTTATTTAACCTCTTTTATTTTTATATTATATATTATATTATTTAAGATAAGAAAGTTCTTAATACTATAGCTTAATTAAAAGTTAATATATTAAATAATATATTATTTATTAAAACTATTAATAAATTTAAAAATTAAATAGCTATTTAAAAGCTTATAATTACTTTTAACTAAAAAGAACTTTTTTTAAATAGTTTTAATTTTTTAAATAAAATTATAAAAAGATTTTAATATTATAAATATATAATCTTTTTATTTTTTATAAGCTAGTTAAAAAGCTTTTAAATTAAACTTTTAAAATTATTTTTTTATTTATTAAAAAACTTTTAAAATAGGTTTTTTTTATTTATTATTCTATATAAAGAGATTAATAATATAGTTTTTAAAATTTTAATATATTATTATTACTTATAAATCTAGGCATTTATTTAATTTATAAAACCTTTATTTTTTATATTATAAATACTTAATAAATCTTCCTCTTTTATTATATTAATAATAAGTTTAAGCTAGTAATTTTATATTAAGTAATTCTTTTTCTTTAATATTAATAAAAAGTATAAGCTTAATATATTAATAGCTATTAGCTTAATTTTAAAAAGAAGATTCTTATATTTAAATAGTAATATTAAGATTACTTTATTATTATATAATATTATATATTAGTTATTATTAAAAGTTAAAAAGATTAAAATTATTAATTAATAAAGTATAATTTTTATAAATAAAGATATTATTATTATTATATAATAATAAAATACTTATTATTATTTTATTCTTTTTAAAGTCTTTATTTATTAAAGCTAAGGTTAGTTATTTAGCTATATTTAAGCTTTTATTTATTTTAAACTAGTTTTCTTTTTCTTTAAATATTTTAAAAGTTACTTTAAAACTATTAGTATTACCTTAAGCTAAAGATTAAATTATTTAATAATATTATTCTTAATTAATATATTCTTAGCTTACTTAATTTATATATTTTAGCTATTTTTATATATTTTAATAATATAGCTAATTTTCTTTTAAAATATAATAAGATTAATAAAATTAATAATTTTAATTAATTAAAAGTATTAATACTTATTATTCTTAGTAATTTTAATAAAAACTAGGCTTATAATTTATTAAAATATATATTAATTAGCTTATTATATACTTTTATTTTTTAAGTAAATATATAGCTTTACTTATACTTAGTAAATAACTTAACCTCTTATTACTCTTATATTAATACTTTTTATATTAATACCTTTTTTTTTTAATAATTATAAGCCTTATTTTTATACTTATAAACTAAGTCTTTATTATTATTTATAAAAAGATAATATTTAATTTAAAATATATATTTAAAAAGTTAATTACTTTTTTACTTAAAGTTAAAAGATAATAAATAGTATTACTTATAAATTCTAAAAGAATATACTTAATTTCTTTTTTATTAAGCTTTTTTTTTATATTTATAAAATAAAATACTAAGCTATTATTTTTATAATTTTAATATTTAAAATATTTAGTCTTTAACTTAAGATATACTTAAAAGCTATTTTATTTAAGGCTTTATATAAGCTTTAATTTTATAAGTAATTAACTATCTTTAATATTTTAAACTAGTACTACTTTAAAATATATCTCTTTATAAATATAAGTAATAGCTTATTTTAAATTATTATATTAAAGCTTTTTATAATATTATTAAATTAATATTACTTTATTAATAATTATTTTAATATAGTTTTTTATTATATAGCTTAATAGTTAAATTTATAATTATTAAAACTTCTTTACTTTATTTATATAAATAATATAATAATATTAGCCTTATAGCTTCTTTTTTAAAAAAACTATATGAAATACTAAATAAATTCTTATATACTTTATTTATTTTTAATTACTTTACTTTTATTAAACTTACTATATTTATTTATTAAGCTTATTTAGTATTACTTTTTATTATAACTATTAATATAAAATAGCTTATAAATATTTATATAAGCTATATTATTAATATACTCTCTTTTCTTTAATTACTCTTAATATACTCCTTTCTTTATCTTATTATTAAAATAAAGCTTATAAAAATAGTATTTTTATATATATTTATTCTATTTACTATATCTTTTAATTTAGCTAGGCTATTACTATTAAACTTAAATAAGAGAAAACTTAAGTTTTATAAAATAGCTAGAGCTACTAAAGCTATTTAAAAGAAGGAAAATATATTATATTATTATAAGTATATTAAGTATTTATATTAAAAAGCACCTTTTTATTATAAAATAACTAAGAAATATATATTAAATTATAATATTAAAAGCTTAGCTAAATAAAAAGGAAAATAGCTTTTTAAAAACT
>NW_020194774.1:0-3766 GCF_003025115.1 Trichoderma citrinoviride
GGGAGTTTATCAGTATGTGTCTCCTACAATGTACTTTTGAGTATTTTTTATGCAGAAAGGGGAGGGCGCATGTTGCTAACGGGGTCGCTTGATAATGATTTAGCTGAAGGATCGATCCTGGACGACCTCATCAAGAAGAGCATCCCCTTACCCCCCGCCGAGCGCTCGGCCCTGCTCGAGAAGACGCCCGCGCTGGCCGACGCGCACAAGGCCGCTGCGACGGAAGGGGACACGCCCGCGCCGGACGCCCAAGACGACGTCGATCTGCACTATGTGTGCTTTGTCAAGGGGAAGGACGGCGGGCTGTGGGAGCTTGACGGACGGAGGAAGGGGCCGATTCGGAGGGGCGATCTGGATAAGGACGAGGATGTGCTGAGCGAGAAGGGGTTGAGCTTGGGGCCGTTGAAGTTTTTGGAGAGGGAGGGTGGGGATTTGCGGTTCAGTGCTGTTGCGCTGGCTGGGACGCTGGATTAACTTGTAGCGGGGTTTCTGCTGCTTGGTGTCTTGAGTATAGCATCTGTCGTAAACGAACCTACACACACATCCTGCTGCGGTGCCTGCTGCTCTTGCGAGGTACTATTCTTTCCAAGTGGTAAGTCAATACGGGCACGACAATCTTTGGGGTTCGTGGGATATGCATAGTGCGTCCCGCGAGCTGGATTATGAGGGGGGATAGGTGGAGGAGGAATAGATGTTGATGAAGTGTCTTGTTCTGCTTCTTCTGGGATGGGGGTACCGAGGCCGAATTGTCTGCGAAGATGCATGTACGCCTGCTTTTCACGGGCTTGAACTGTTTTGAGCTCTTTGTCTAGATATGTGCTTGACATGGTTCTTTCTAAACCATGGGGAACATGGAAGGGTTTTGGCGCGTGGGAAAGCTTTTTGTTGTTGTTGCTTTTTTTACTTTGAGGGTGGGTATTTATAGGGTTGAGGGGGGGGTTTTGTGCAGGAAGACGTTCATATTCATTACTGCGGACCATACTTGAATCACTGTGAGAATGGTATACAAAGAAAGGCAATTCCATCTTGGTTTGGAGTGTTTGAAGTAGAGCTGCAGATGAAGGTATCGTGATGAGCTGCCCGAAATCAACCAGGGGGGAGGCAAAGCCAGCGAATATAGGTTATACGAACGGTCTCTCGTGCAGCAACGATTCAACTCGCCGCTACGTTTCTTTTACCAACTTACAATCAATAGAAGACCTGTATCTTTTCCATTCCTCACCACATTGAATCGTTGTCGATGCTTTTCGGGGTTGTGATATTCATTGCTCCCAAATCTCCGAAAGCCAATTCAAAGTATTGCCGTTTTAGGATCGGAATCGATCCGAGGAATTTGATTTTTTTTTTTTTTTTTAATAATTTTAGCGGGAGATCTGTTCCGGCAAATCGCCAAGACAAAAAGAATGGCGTAAGAAGCAAAAGCTCTGCCCTACAGAGGACTGACGTCACACTTCAGTCTCCATCGCCCAAAGACCCCATTCAGCGAACTTTGAACAATAACCACCGAAAAAGAAGCAACGATGTTTTGAATGTCCGTCATGGTACCAATTGCAACGTACCTTACCGTAAGAATGCTCCGTACAAAAGTGGGTTCCTCCCTTACTAACCAAGGCATACGGGGGAATAAATGATGCAAATAGCGGACCCCGGTAACGGAACCTTAAAAATAAACCGTTTGAAACTGACTGATCTTCTTTTCCCCACAGCGATAGCATCATTCTTACGACGAAGACTCCAGACCTTACTCGCAACCGGCAGATGACGTCAGAGACACTACGACTTTGAACAACGAAACAACGTCGGCACTGTGAATGAGCAAAGGGGTATAAGAAAGTGTATTTCCTCCCGGCCAATTGATGAGATTCATTCTATCATACCAACATCCCTCGACAACTCTCAAAACAACAACACAAACAACAATCACCACCATCACCACCACAACCTCAACAACCAACTAAAACAACCCGAATCCTCTCCAAAATGAAGTTCTCTATCGTCCTCTCCCTCCTCCCCCTGGCCCTCGCCGCCCCCAACCCCGCCGCCGACATTGGCGCCGCCGCCCCCAAGGAAGACGTAAGTTTTTCCTACCACACCAACTTTCTTGCTTTCCTTCAAATTCATGGGAAGGAGTTTCATATAATGGGCCAATCGGCAATATGCTAACAGAGTTCCCCCTTTGCAGAAGTCAAAAAACAAGGTCGCCGACCTGCCCGAGGGTCTGCAAGAGCACGGCAAGGGCATCCCCGGCATGAACGCCAGCGGAGGACAGAGCCAGGGCATCAAGCAGGGTCCCGACGTCGGCCAGGGCGGTCGCTCAACCAAGAACTAAAGAAAGTCGGAACGGAAACGGGGTTTTAGAGAGGGAAAGCTGTAATATTAAGATATCATGGTTCTTTTTTTCATGTACAACAGAATGAATTGACGAACACACATCAAGGGAATGGAAATGGAATAAACATTCAAATCCATTATGGTGCCTTATCCATGAATTGACCATTGTAACTTTCATCATGATGCCTCATTAAATTATTAACAGATGAGTAAAAACCCCCCATCTTTCCGTACGCCCATCTATGCCATCCAATATAGTATACATGAACTCCCCAGATCTTGACCACATCCAATTCAGACATCTTCTCCCTTACATCTCCCCCTCCAACAAGCTCTTGTTCCACCGCTGAAAGAACTGGTCCTTCCACGTCGGCATGCAGAGCACCTTATCCGGCGGCCCAGCCCACTCGATGCGATCCTCGCTCTCGTCGTGGTCCTTGACAATGTCCGACACGAACCCCTTGAGCTCCTTGAGCCTCTTGCCGTTCTTGTTCGTGTACTCGAGATTGACGCTCGGCACGACGGCAATCTTGCCGTAGCCGCGATGCCACATGTCCTTGCAGAAGAGCACCGGCTCGCCCTGGAAGCACTCGCCCGCCTTGTGGTGGTTGGTGCGGAAGCGCAAGCCCTCGGCGATGGGCCTCGCGCTGAAGACGGTGGCGCCGTTCCAGCAGGCAAACGCCTGAAACGGCCGCATCTGCTCGAAGCGCGCCCTGGTGTCGGGCGCGTTCCAGAAGAGCTTGTGCGCCTCGCCCCATGAGAGTGGGGAAGGAGTGGAAGAAGTGGAGATGTTAGTAGCGTAAGTGCCCTCCTTGTCAGCTGGAGTAGTGAGGGCGGTAACTGCTGGAGGAGGGGGGGAGTAGGGGCAAGCCAGAAGAGGAGTCTAGGGAGGCGGCTGCGGCTGCAGCTGCGGCAGCTTTAGGCGATGAAGAAGCGGGAGCTGGAGGCGTTGACGCAGTGGGAGGAGGGCGCGGAGTATCCGTCGTAGTAGCTTCGGTACGTCAAGGAGCCGGGCGCGCGGACGCGGGACAGGTAGCAGCTTCCGCTGAGGGGGCTGCCGTGGCCGCTGCAGGACCGGCGGGAGGCGGGGTCGGAGCTCCGGGACCCGCAGCGGATGGAGAAGTTGAGCAGGCGGCACGCGAGGCGGCTCCCGTTGGCGTAGCGGTTCGAGCGGCGGGACGCGTTGTACGGGGAGCTCGGGTAGCGGCTGGTGCGAGAGGGGGAGCGGCTGCTGCGGTCGCAGTAGAAGGAGTTGCTGCACCGGCGGACGGGGCTCCTGTAGGAGCTCGAGCAGGACGTCGCCCGCGCCGAGCCGCGCCTGTACCGCACGCGGTACCTGACCTGAAAACGCCCTTTGCTGGGCTGAAAAATGCTGCAGACCTAGCGCGCGCCGTAGTTGCCGCTGAGGAAGAAGGTATAGGGGCGGTCGCCGTCG
>NW_020194774.1:3791-8425 GCF_003025115.1 Trichoderma citrinoviride
ATCCTCGGGTGAAGATGGTGCTGACCGCAGGGCTGAGGAAAGTGAGGAGGGAGCTGGCGATGAGGATAGGGGTAAAGATGAAGAAGCCTCAGAAGGCCATGAGGATGGCGGCGCAGCAGGCGCAGACGGCACCGGTCGTTTTGGTGACGCCCTGTTGCCGGCCTTGAGCGACCTGTATCTCGTGGCGTTGATGGCAGGACACTCGAACTTGGGTAGTCTCGAATGCGGCCTCGGGTTGTAGATGGCCTCGAGATACTCGCTTATGTTTCTCGCGGGAAGTATTGCTCCTGGGGCGAGTGGTCAGCTACCTTAACATTATGCTGGCTAATATCTGTCCAAATCAGGACTTTTGGTTTTCTCACCATCCTGCACAACATGCCCCTTTGACAGCTGCTTGTACGGCATTATCGGGTGCCTCTGCGCGCTGGGGAACCACGAGAGGCGATCGCGGGAGAGGTATAAGCTGCCCAGCAGCAGCAGGAAGATGAAGGGGGCCGCCACCAGCGGGAGCCTCCTGCTGCGCATCCTCAGCTCTGGAGGGGAAAGAAGTAAGAAGTAACAGAAACAAATAAGAAGCTGAGTATAAGAGAATAAAGAATTGTTTGGAGGAGGTGAGAAAAGGTGCCTGACGACAAGAAGAGCAAGAGTGGCGGATAAAGGTGTGAGAATCGGGGGGGTCCAGTCCCAACGCAAGCCCAGCCACACGAGGGCGAGAAGAAGGATTACTATATGACGAGTGTCGATGGATAGAGATGGAGACGTGAGGCTGTGTTTCTCCTGTTTCCGTCGCTATCGTACCGTATCTGCTGCCCTGAGTCGGATGGGAATCCTTCGGCGGCCCGGTCTAGAAGCAGGGTGGGCCGGCTGTTGCGTACTGACGATGATTGTTATTCGCAGCTGTCAAGTGCTTATTCTCTGGCCATAGGGCATTGGTAAATATAGTATGGGGACTGAAAGCAGGTATATAATATTGTTCGTATGCGGGCATGTTAGTAGTAGTAGTAGTACCAGCGAGGTGGGTTAAGGTAGCAACGGATACGCCGGGCTGATACGAAAAGAAGCTGTATGCTCGAAGCATGACAGGGCCCTTTTTTTTTTTTTTTCTTTTCTCGTTCGTTGATGCAATTCACGGGCAACTCCAAAGGGCGGAATAGCAAGCCAGTTGCAATCAATCGGCGCAATGCAGGCGGACGAGCGAGACGCTGCGAGACAGGACGAAAGACACGGTGTGACGGCATCTCGCTTCAGAAGGGCTCGCATAGGAGGGCGAGCGAAGCAGCTGGGCGTCAGAGGACCTGAAACTCTTTTTCTTTTACATCTTTTCCTTTTTTTTTGTTTCTTCTCTCTCGTCTTTTCTCTCTCGTCTTTTCTCTCTCGTCTTTTCTCTCTCGTCTTTTCTCTCTCGTCGTTTCCTTTCCGTCGTTTCGTGTGTCTTTGTTTCGTGTCTCTGCTGCCGTCACTCTCCTCTCACTCTCCCTCTCATCTCCTCCGTCTTCTCCCCTCCTCAGCTCTCTCCGTCTCTCATATACCGTATGTACACACAATCTTCTCACTCTCGTTCAAACCTCGTACTCAACCACTCTAGCCAGCCCACTAGCCTAACCCAAAAACTCAATCCCGGCCACTCCCAAAGGCCATCTGGAACGATTCTCTTCCCGCGGCACGATACGAGAATCAAGCTCAAGCCATTGGCCGCCTGGAAAAGCTGCGGGCAGGGGACTCCGAGCAGCATTAATAAGAAAAAGGTAGGTACAAGCCCCCCCCCAAACTGGTCAAGCCAAAAAAAGAGTCGAGCAAGAAAAAGCACGAGCTTTTTACACACTCTCTCTCGCAGCTCTTATTACAGCTTGGTAAGGCACAGCCAAAAACAGAAAACGAAGCAGCCAGGCCCTTTTGTCCGGCCCCATGCGGTGACCGGGGGACCCCTTGCTCGAAAGAGAAGAAGAAAAGGAAGGGGTTAAAGAAAAAGCTTGGCTTGCGCGCATCAGGCAATTGCCGGGATCTTGATCTTCTTATTCCGGCGCCTTTTTTTTTTTTTTTTCTTTTTTTTCCCTCTGCGCTTTTTTTCTCTTCGGACAAGAATTCCATGCCACCTATCGTTTGGGTTGTTCGTATTCCAGGTTGACATGAAGTTTTGAGCTAATGCGAAAGTGGTTGTTGGCCGAGCCATTTTCTCGTTGCTTTGCATGTGCATGTACTGGTACTCAATTTATCTTGCCATGTGAAGACAGGAATTACGTGACCGAGGGGAGACAAGGCGGGAGGTTGATTTGCTTCCATCACCTGTTGCGGCACCTGTTGGGATGGAATACATAGCATTGGATGCATGGGGAGACAGAAATCGGGAGCTGTTTGCTGGAGACCCTCTGAGGTGATACCGTACAACTATCTTGTTGTACCTGGTCCCTGTCCAGCTGTTATCGACATGCTATGTAGTCCAGCTTTGGAAAAAGGTCAATGCTTGTCCCTTTCCAAGGCCACGATGCGATACAACGACGATCTGCATGTGGAACAGATGCACTTCTTCTTCGTCTCATGCTTTTCTTCTTCTTCGGCGAAGAGTCAAAAGTGAGCCCTGAGTATGTGTGTGTCAGCTCTATGTATCAATATTGAAGCTGTCCTTTCATAACACCCAATCAGATGATTGAATGGTCTGGTGGTCTAGTGGTATGATTCTCGCTTAGGGTACACCCTACAGCTTGCTTGCGAGAGGTCCCGGGTTCAATCCCCGGCCAGACCCTTTCTTTTTCTCTTTTTGTCGTTTTGGGTCTCCTCTCCTCCTCCTCCTTCTCCTCCTTCTTGTATCACTTATCCAGAAGAGTCTCTTTCTCTCTTCCTTTGACTTTGGACTAGATAGATTTTACTCATGATTGCTTTTTTTGCTTCTCTCAGCGATGTTCTCCTCTTTCCTATCTTGGCAGCTTCTAGTCTATAAAAAGCATCATCCCACAGTATCCCAGCACTTCCAGTCAGATAGTAGTCTACCTATTCAGCTAGATAAAGTATTACATATTTGAAATTCCACCTCCAAATACAGCAGAACAGCAAGGTGTGTATGTATGTAGGTAGGTAAGTAAGTGCTCGGCCTTTGTTACCCTGTCAACAACGCAGACCAATCGTCGAGTTCAGGGTCCACGGATCTAGTACCCATAGTCGCATCCTCTCAACTCGTATTACACGGAACTAAAATCAACCAACTGCATCAATCAGCTGTAGTCAAGTCTCTTCATTTCAATCCCCAGGTACTTCGTATTCAAAGCGTCTCAGACAGACGCCGAGGTTGAAGGTTACTCACTATAGGCTATATATCCCTCTTCCTCGGAAAAGATTCCCATCAGGGAAACTCACCTTTGACTCCTCGAAAGAATGACCCCATGGTGAAGAGAACTTATACTTTCATTGATAACACGAACATCACACAATTCCTAAGCGCCCCTTCCCTCACTCATACCATCCTTTTCTATCTGGGTGGGAAGGAAGAAGAAAGAAAGCCCTTTCATCTCTCATCTCAGCCTCCTCCGGCGGTTCGTCGAAATGCTCCTCCCCCCAGACATGAAATACCCGCGCGTCGTCCTCCCCCTCTGCCTTGTCTCCTCTCTCTGCCTCACCCCATGATTCTCCCCCACCGCCGCAGCCGCACGAGAAGAGCCCCCGGCAGCAGCATGTCCATTCCTCGCAGTGCCAGCAACAGCAGCAGCAGCAGCAGCAGTCGTAGCAGTAGTGGTAACCCCTGAATGCACATGCTGCTGCTGCTGTTGACGCCGATGAACGTCCTCGATCACGCGCATCCACGTCCGTAGACGGTCCTGCTCCTGATGGATGTTGTGTCTGGCGGTAGAGAGGATGCGCTCCGTGATGCTGCTGCTACGAGCGGCCGTGGGTGCAGTGTTGTTGTTGTTGTTGTTGGGGTTATTGTTGCTTGTTGAAGTACCGTTGTTTCGAGGCGAGTGGCTGCTGCTGTTCTGCTGGCCTCTTTGACGAGCCTCGGTGCCTCTAGCCTGCCTGTGTTGACCGTGACTGTGACTGTTGTTCCTGTCCTGATGATGCCGATGGCGATGATGATCCTGGCGATTCTGTACAAAGCAACACAAAACTCTCATCAGCCCATATCTCACCATACTCAGGTTCCCCCCAACCAACCATCTCCATCCATAAAAAGAGTTGAAAGGACAGGGGCGGACAAAAACAAACTCACCTCTCTCCCCTCCCTACACCCACCACACCCACACCCGCATCCCTCCCTCCTCCCCGTCCTCCTCCCCCAACAACTCTCGCAATCACTCAGAAACACATCCTCACAATCATCATCACTCCCACCCCCACTCTCACCCTCATCCCCATCCGAGCTGCTCCTCCCATCACTCGAACAGCAACAGCTCAACCCGCCGCAGCTCGAGCAGCTGCAGCAGCAACAACAACAACAACACGTCGACGTCGACGAGCCCGAATACTCAGACCCCGACTCTTCTCGCTCCTCCGAAACGAGCACGTACCCCGTCCTCATCGAGTCGGCGCGGCACAAGCGCCGGTGCATCGCCTCGTAGAGCCTGTTGCTGCCAGCCATATTGCGATCAAGACAACACAGAAGAAACACGAAGAGCCTGAAACTGGGGACCTCGTAAAATGTATGTATA
>NW_020194775.1:0-1701 GCF_003025115.1 Trichoderma citrinoviride
GACAAGGAGCATGAGTTCGGGTATCAAGAGCTAGAGGTGAGGATGCAAGCGAAAAGGCGGACTCGACCAACCTGAGCCTCGCTCCATGCCCCGAGAAGCAGAAGCAGAAGCCGAAGCGGCAGGTTTGGCCAGGCCAGGCAGGGAGCTGGAACGCAGCTGGTTCGCTGGGCCAATCGCCGCTTGGAGCCGCCGCAGTCCGTCCCAGGGATGCTGGATCTGGCAATATCCATCCGTACCGGCCTCTATGCCAGGATTCGCTCAGCTTTTGCCCTTCACTTTTTCTTTTTCTTTCCTTTCTTTTTGTCCCCCTTCTCTGCTCTTGGCCGTTGCCCCCGTCGCCGTGCATGCCTTCACGTCGGGTTTGCATGAGTGAGGAGGTGAGCAGAGCCAGCGATCGTCCGGCCCGCCAGCCAAACGTGCGCTGGAGAGCTCTAGGGCCGTGCCTACCAGGTATGTAGGGCCCAGAGCATGGAGCCAACCTCCCTAGCAGACGCCGCAGGCTGGGGTGCCGTCGCAACGATGCCTGTGAGCGTCGCGGGCTGCAGTGTTAGTGCTCCAGGGCATCCAGGCGGTGCTAGGACGGCCCAGGCAGTCTCCGTGCTCGGGTGCCCAGGGGGGGACACCAGCAGTAGCGGCCGCCCAGTGCTACCTCCACCAGCCAGGGTCTAGGCCGTCGACGGCCTTAAAACCACGGCGTCGGCCTTGATGGGTGGGCATGTCACTGCGAGAGCGTCTTCGTCGGGGTGACACGGGCGCAGGGCGGGCCAGGGAGAGATGGGGTACTTCGTCTTTCGTAGTCGGCGTCACGACCCGTACTGTACCGCCGTGTAAGAGCTTGTAACCGGGAACCCACCAGAAACTCCGTCTGCCACCCTTGTCGACGTTCGTGAGGGCACCTACTGATGCCGAGTCGCTGGGATCGAGACGAGACGTCAAGTTATTAGCCTTGGCACGCCAGTACCAACACAGCGGTGCGCCGTAATAAGATGTGCATTGTATCAATGCTGGAATTGCAGTCAAGGGGGGGCGAGAGACAAGTACAAGCCCTCTTTTTGCCCACGGCCGGCAGGCTGCCCATCGGCCAACAAAGGGGGGCCGGCAAAGCGAAGTACAGTACGTTTGTAGGTAATACTGCTTGCTTCGTGCTTGTGCAGGCATCTGGCGTGTCCCTGGTCTCCATGTGCCACGTCCCGTCAGTCTGCTTCGGCACGGAAATGTACGTGGAGCGCGGCAGATTCGAGAACGACAAGCTCCTGGCATTCGTCGCGACGGCAGGTCAACGAATAGATCGCGACTGTTGCCCTACTAGCAGTTAGCACTCGCTAGTAATACTAGGAATTCGAACCAGCAGACAAGCTCCCTTACTCACTCAATCACTAGTCGTGATCCCCGCGCAGCTTTGGGTGCTCCAGAGATGCTGCGGGTTGGCTCGAAACGGACACCAGGCACTTGAACTTGTGCAGCACAGCACACCAGACGGGCTGCAGGACCATCCAGAGCCCATCCTATCCGGCACCCGAAACACAGCTGCGCGGCTCACGCTCCGTAGGTTGTACCGGCGAGTATCGTCACGTACACACAAGTACTCGTACACTTACACCTTGTACAGACATCATCTGGTGCTGTGTGGCAGAAGAAGTACGAAATATGTACCTCGTACAAATTGTGCTCGCAGCAACCCCCTTTGGCTCTTGGCTTAGA
>NW_020194775.1:3460-8247 GCF_003025115.1 Trichoderma citrinoviride
TAGTCGCGTATGTTGTCGAGAAGAAATCGCTGTAGCAGTACCGCACCCGCAGACAGACGGGTAGGGACGGCGACACGGACCGCTGCTAGGGAGGTTCAGCAGGCGTCCCCCGTCACGAGACCCAGCCTGCTCCATCCTTGGCGTTATGGGCAAGACCATTGGCGTCGCCAGACTCTCGAGCGCGATTCCCCCTTCGTCTGTTGGGCATGTCGCCGACCCAAGCTGCTCGTATCGAATCTGTTACGTCGTACTGATCCTCTCGACGCCGGTCATGTCCCTTAGGCGATTATTGGGGCGCAATTGTAAGAGACTCCCGAGCTCTTGAGCTACTCGGCAGTACTTGCGCGTACGGTACGAGGCAGGTTAGTAGCAGCTGCCCTTCTGCTGCATGTAGCCAAGGCGAAGAAAGAGCATCTCAACTTCGTGAGCTACTGCAGCCATACCCCTCACCTGCTAAGAGATATCCAGGTGGCGCTGGTGAGGGCCAGCACGTGGGTGTAGACCGCATTAACGCTGCTCGAGTCCCGGGCTAGTACCTGCTAGGCCTAAACGCCTGCACCCGAGATCGACTCCCGTGAGAGGCACCTGCCATTCCACCAGCTCGGAGCCAACTGGAAGGAGTCAGTGACAGAGGTGCTTCCCAGGCTGGGCAGCTGCAGGGACCGGACTCTGTAGGTAGCTCGAGTCTTATCTTCGACAATATATCCTTGATAGTGGATTTGCGTACAAACGCCGCGAGGTGCAAAACGCAGAATACTTGATAGCAGTGCCTTAGGCATTGAGGAGCAGGGCAAGACTGCGCCTGTGAGGACGTCACACGAGTCTCCCTCTCACCACCATCTTCACTCTGCCTCGCTACAAGCCTGTCACCACAAACGAAGCCCTGCTAAAATGCAGCGATTTCTCAGCCCGGGCATCCTAGGCTTGATGCACTTCCAGAACGAGGCTCGTGCATCGAGCTAGTACGAGCCGCCGCCCTGGAGCCCAGCAACCCAGACTCGCCAGATATATGTACTTCGGCCTTTGATACAAGGGTGAGAAGCGCATCTGAATCCCTTCCGTCAGTCCAGCTGCCCATCTCATCCAACGACGCGGAAAAGGCTGGTCGGAACTGCATTGCCACAAGCCTTGATACGATGCGGCCAACGAGAACTCGCCCCTTATCGCCACTATGGTGCGCCCAGGCGGGAAAAGGATTCAAGGCTTCGAGAGCGCCGGATGGCCCATGTCTCTCAACGCTGCTGCATATTACCTGCTTCGTACACGTATGGACTACAAGTAAGTAGTATGTTGGCTATACTCCGAATTACTGGTATGTTCGGAGCGCGAAAGCATGCAGTGCATAGGAGACCAATGCTTGACTGAAACCGTATCCTACAGGGCAATTATTCGCCGAGTTCTTGGCTTTAACCCGGGAACACGGCTAAAGCTGCTTGTCCTGGCCTTGAATGGATCAACAGCTCTGGTGGGACGCGGTACGGCTCGAGCTCTTAATTTGGCTGGCCGACGTCCTACACAGCAGAAGCATGAATCGTTTCCGACAACCGAATGGCTCGTGAGACTCGGGGTATGAAGTAAGCCGCGGTGCTACCACTGACGAGTACTACCACCGTCGACACTTCAATCAATTCGAGCCCAAGCTGAAGCGGCTTCGGCGACCACCGGTTGAGACGCACCTGCACGATAGATCCGGCGTATTTGGAACTCGAACACACTGTGGCGGTGGAGGCGCAACTGGCTATTGTCGACGCCTGGCTGCGACGTGTGTCTCGTGCTGAGACCTGTCAATCCGACATGACGGTCCAGCCAGTGGATGCGGGAACCCCCTCTGCCAGTGAGATCCAAAAGCTCGCAGCACCTGTACCGGACGACCGGCAGCATATCCTTGCATGTCTCAAGCCACTGTGGAGAAGCTCACAGACGTGGCGCCATTTCTCCAAGATTCGCCCTTCCAAGCTGCCAAGTTCTGCTCTTTAGGTGGGGGGCTCGGAGACAATACTTGGATGTACCAAGCACGAAGCACCATCAGGTCAATGACATGCTCCTGTTGAGCGAGGCATTCGCCAATGCAGCCAGGCGACTGAGCGAGCCGCGAGTATGTCCTCTTTGCCCCATGCGTGTCCTTATTGAAGAGGCTTCAATGCAGAGCGGCCTTAGAAGTGGGAGATACAATGGACGAATCTTCTCAGGGCACTATTGAAGGGAACCTCGGTTTGGGGTTCAATTTAAGTTAGGCGGTGCGACCCGCGACCGTTGTTTCCCGCCGCAGAAACCAGCCATAGTCGTCTGTATGTGCTGGATACCTTTCAGGATTCGAGGATCACTTGTTGGACTGCTTTGCTGACCACATCACGTTTCTAGGCCGATGTATGTATCCCGCACGAGGGAGCATGCTAGTCGAATGCAACAACCTTGCCATGCCAGCTGAAAGACGGACAAAAGCCAAAGAACAACAAGGCCCCACGCACCCTCTACGACAAAGGGGAGAGGAGCGGGGAGAGGGGAAGGAATGAGAGAAGAGAGACCACTCCTTGCTTCGCACCCTCGTCGACCACAGTTGGCCTCAACAAAAGTGCAAATACGACTCGCCCAAAAGTCATTGCCTCGCATCGTATCATCTTGTGCTAGCCGCGACGCCTGGATCTCCTGGAAGCCATTAGTGTTTCAGCCCCAATGCAAAAAGAAAAGAAAAGGGAGCCGAAATACGTGCCAGGACCACAGCCGTGGACCAACAGCAACAGAATCACCACTCATCACACATAGTACTTGAGTTTGGCCGGCGCATTAACACTGGGCAATGGAGCATCTGTGCTGAAATCCGATGCCTTGCGTCGGAAGTCCTACCGGTATGCTTCGCGCAATACTGTACACTCCACATGTTGCCACTAACTCAGCTTTGCCAGCAGTCTTTGCTGAGTTGGGACCGCCGCCGTGTGCCACCGTGATTGGTCCTTAGTCCCACGGAAAGGTGTCAAGTATTGTGCACTCGTTGAAAGATCATAACGCTGAGTGCTGAGCCCATAGCCGCTTCTGAAGACTGGAGCATAGAGTCTCGGAGCCGGCCCAGCAATATCATGAGTTACCTCAAGTGTGGTAAGAAGGGATACGCATCATAGGACCTTACTATTTCTAGCTTATAGCTTTGCCAAGTCGCAAATGCTACTGACGTCTCTCGGCGGAGGCAATCCTGTACTCGACTTGATCACATTGCTGCGACTGGACGGCCAATCTCAGGGGTGTAGAGAGGTCCGCGGCGTTGCATTGTTGGTTTGGCTTCTGCAACTAATACATCTCGAGGCATGCTGTTGCAGTACCAGTGCTGTTGAGCCGACTGGACGTTCAGCCTTGTCCAACAAGAAGTTTCTCATTGATGTTATACTATATTGTATTGTATTCCAGTCGCGGAACACGGAAACCTTGCCGGACGAGGCTATCTATTTCTTGCGGGTTGACGGGGCCCTTATCACAGCGGCAAGATCTTTCCATTATCCTCAATTGGTGCTCTTTCGGTTCAGCTACCCATTAACGTGCAGCATCTGTCTTGTCTTATGTTCCTGGACCGGGCGATGCTACGTCTGCCATCTGAAGATCGATCCATGGCACTCAGCATTTGATACGAGCATACGAAACTCGCTGACACTGTTCTATCCAGCAGTCTCGGGCTGATGAAAGAACCCAGCGTCAGACCATAGGAGGCTTGGCAGATTCAGCACGTTTTGAGATCGACCCTTTTTCGCAGTTCGATTAGAGTATTTCCGCATCTGGACTTGATCGCCTCTTCCTTTCGAAGCTGATACTCGACGCACTCGTCAAGTTGTCCTGAAGCCAATACATCAGTTTTGTCTCTATGTTTAGAGAGAAGAGACCTCTGGTCTTGAGTATTCAATAAAGTTTCGCGCCAAATCTGTGCCGCTACGGACTTGACATTCACCCTCCATATTGCTGATGGCAGAAGCAGGGGTTCCTTGAATGGGGGCAGAAAACCATTGGTCTGCTCCGCGCAGCATGCATATGCAACTTTGGGAATCCAATGGCTAAGCAGGCAACTTCCATGTAAGTGCCAGCGAAGCCCCGACAGTCTGGTAACGCACAACTCTGATCGAGGCGTATCTCCTCGCCAAATCAGAACTTCGTGTTGACAGATTCACTAGCAGACACTTAGCTTCCCTTCCGGACTTGGATCCAATTGGACGGTTGGCATTTGCTCTAGACAACATCCCTCCGGATGTGTTATCCGCGAACAAGTTGGTGCCTATCCGTATCTGCCATCAAGTTTTCTCGGTACCGACTTTCAGCCCCAAGACGCTACCATGAGCTTGTGGCGCTCCTATCTGCTGGGTATCCAATGTGACCTTGCTCACGCGCAACTTGGCACGTCCAGAGACCAAACGTGCTGGGACTCACTTGAGAGAACCTGCGAGTAGGAACCATCGTACGTACCTTGAAACTTGTCTGCAGCAGCAGAAGAGAATGGCTGGTACGGAGTATATCCTCCGCACGGCACGCCGGCTGGTTCAAGCAGCATCTGCTAACGATACAATAGTAGGTAGTATCTGGTACGGAGCAGACGCAACGGCTTCTTCCTCTTGCAGGGTTTTGTGCCGTCACTTAGTCAACTTCGTCATGCTCACCGAATCTCAGAGCAGGACAGCTGGGAAATGCTGCCACAGCCGACGCGTGATCCGTTGATGAGAAGCACAGGGGCCAGCGCCAGCTATTCTTAGCCCCGCAGGATGAACGGACTAAGACGAATCAAGCAGATTATGCAGAAAACCCCCAATTCGGAC
>NW_020194776.1:0-2013 GCF_003025115.1 Trichoderma citrinoviride
TGGCAGTCGGAGCCAAAGTGACAGGGCACTTGAACCCAAGTGCGGTACTCCGTCGCACTGGACCAGTACCTCCACTATGACAGAGCAGCCACAGGAGCCCTCCTCAGCGGCCCAGGCTGCAGCTCTACTACAGGTACCTAGCAGGTGCTGTTAGCGGCCGTTGGCGGGGCCCGGCGAACCCTGGCGGGAGCCTCTCGGGTGCAGGTCGCCAGTCAGCCGCCAGCAGAGCGCCGGCACGAGTCTGCCTTGTCTGCTGCAGGGCTGCATCCGCAACAGGCATGGATGGATTCAACCCGATGCTGCCCTCGGCGATGCTGTCTGGTGCTACTGGGACTAAACTACGGTATTGTACTGTACTGTTACTCCATGACTACCGGCAGAGACCGGGTCGGCATGCATCGACAGGTCCGCTGAACCCGCGCGACAGACAGGGGATCCGACGTGCCCATCTCGGCACCCGGACGAGCTCGTACTCTGAAATTCAGTTTCAGTGGTCCGGACAATGGCAGGGACGCAGCGAGATCAATGCCTGGACGCAGGTCGACGCGTTACAAGTATGTCTGCAAATGCGTGCATCTTGGACCCTCTCAAGCGAATGGGTGTCATACAGGAAGTCACAAATTCGCTCTCTTCACCTCTAGCGCTCACCGCACTCGCTCACCGCACTCGCTCTCCGTACCCTGTCCATACAATCAGCATTCCGTGTCTCTTGTTCCCGGTCAATACCGTTCGTGTAAGAGGCTGAAGCTATCGATGTGTTTGAGGTTGACGTGTGAAGGAGTCATTTCGTCCCTTGTCCCCGTGACTGACATTACATAGACCGGGCCGTACGGCATCTGCTAGACCGGTAACGGACGAAAGGCCGGCAGTCGTTGAATTCAATCTCATACGGAGTCGTCACCTGTTACGAGTATGGCGGTATGATCCAGGTCCTGGCAATGGGCAGTTAGGATCAGCTCTCCAAATCACGTACCGCCCGGCTGGATGAATCAGGCATTGTCGTCTTCTATTGGTTCCAGTCGGCCACTGCTGCAAATGGCCTCCACCACTCATGTCCCTGTCAAGTGCGATTAGCAGATGACTTACATATGGACTGCATGCATGCCCTTACCAAGGATGGATACATGTATGCGGAAAGCAGCTGGCCCGATCTCAAGGCGAGGACATACATAACAGGAACCTCGCACACCAGCTGGGCGTTGGGTGGTCTGCCAACAAGCTGATGGGATGTGGCCGGTTCCAGCGGGAGTCCCGTATTCTGCCCTCTTCGTCTCTTCGCCATGCTCGGAGCCTGTCCCATTTACACCTCCAGCAACTTCACCTGTCGCATGGGGACGAATCAGTAGCAAATTAGTAGTACCCATACCGGCTCCAGCCTTGCACCCTCAATCGACGACAGTTCCCCCTCCCTGGAACATCCCCCAAGCATTGGATCCCAAACCCAAGCTCAAACCCACCAAGGGCCCTGCTCTTTTTTCTCAATGACAACCTGAATCTGCCCGCTCAATTCCAATTCTCGCGATGGCTAGCCGGTAGCGCAGCCCATAGCGCGCCCCTTGGTGCATCGACAGCACCCGCTAGGGGCCCCCCGAACCGCTCTAGGCCGCTGTAGCCCCTCTGTAGGCCCCTCCTGTAGGCCCCTCTAGCCCGCCGCCTGTCGCCTGTTGCGTCATAGCCGCCCCTCGCCCGGATCCTCACGATGAAATGCTGCTCGCACTAGCACCTTCACGTTCCGACTACGACTAAGATATCAGCCTCAGCCTCTGCCTCAAGTTTTCGTCGCTCGCTCGCGCTGCCTCGGCCTCTGATGTGATCCTCTGCCTATTGGTGTTGTCCTGCCACTTCTGGCTTACTTCACTCGGCTCTTTTCGCACAACGCTCACTTCGACGTCGCAAGAAACAACAGTCGCAAAGGTCCGCGCATAACAACGCGAAGCCAACGAGCAAACCCTCGCTCGTCTCATTCAACACGACCAGAGCAGAGGAAAGGGAAGAGAAGAGGATACGGACGAA
>NW_020194776.1:3718-8223 GCF_003025115.1 Trichoderma citrinoviride
CAGCAGCACCACGTACACCGTCGAGATGGCGAACAAGTACGACCGCTACTTTGAAGACTTTTGAAACAGAAAACGAAGTGGCTGCCCTGATGGGGCCCCCCTTCCTTACATTGCCCAGCAACAGACGGTTTTAGTATATGCCGGTATAATAAGTCCTTGGACGTCTTCCTCCTAGCATATTGCCTGATGTTTCTTGTTATCTATTTGTTAATAAAGGCGCTGCTTTACTTTCCCCCCCCCCCCGCTCTTATTGTACGCGGCCAGAGAGAGGGTGTATTCGGCAATTCGCTGGTTTTCCTTTTCCGCCCCTTCTTCTGCGATATGGTCGCCCATCACTTTGTCGGTATATAGTCCCATTAAGCGTGCGGCGCTCTACAATGTAGTTTTCGATTTACCCCCTCCCGCAACCTCCTTTTTCCCTTGGACGATTCTCAAAGGCTACAGTGCACAACCAAAGTCTGTGCTTTCAGGACGTTGTTTAGCCACCCCCTTTCCTCGGAAGAAGGGGAAGAAGGTGGGGGAATTCGAAAGGAATGAGAGTAACGTCGATGGCTGCTGAGTTCATAAGCTGTTGAATGAAATAAAAAATGAATAAAAATGAAAAACAAGTGTAATGAAGTTAAACAAAGGAAGGGGGGAGAAGAAGAAGAGAACAAGGCCCAAAGAGAACGAAAGAAGAGGTAAAGTGACATTTCCAAGGTGAGATATGAAGACGCGTGTTACCGCAGTAAGAACGGATACATCTAGTCAGTTTGCTTGCTTGTGTATGAAATTCATATATCCCACAGCACAATGTGAAGCAGTAATGCATGTAATTGGCCCTTGATGAGATCGATCAGTGTGCATGTGTGTGTGTGTATGTATATATATATATTAGGATATCAATCATCTACTGGGTATCTACCAGTCCGAAACCCCCAAGAGCCATCATGACAATCATTAAGGTAAAGGTATATAGAGTCAGAGAACCCATACCCGCACATTAAGTACATTACTCCCAGAGCCTTAAACAGGAAACATCAGAGACAAAAAAGTAAAAGAGGAACATGGAAGACAAACATAAACGACAAGAGTTGAGCAGAAATAACTGTCACACAACGCCAGCACGCGTCTAACCCGATCCCCCCTCCAATCTATGCTCCAGCCCATCTCATGTACAAGTTAATGCAAAATTCCCAAGTCAACCAGGCATCGCCGTGAGCTCCCTGCCCCCCAACGAACTCAAGCAGAAGATCGCTGGTAAAGCCAGTACCCCCCCGCCGTCGCCGCCAGCAGCGTACCCAGGATCAACGCCCCCTGCCTCGTGCTCCAGAGGAACATGGCCCATCCGGCGGCGATCTCGCGCCTCCGGGCAGCCACCCGGCGCTCCCAGGCCTCCGGGTCAATCTCCACCGGCAGCCGCACGCGGGGATCAACGCCGCCGCTGCTGCTGCCCCCCGGCGAGGCGGATCCGCCGGCGACGGCAGCAGACTCTCGGACGGCGGCCGGGGGCGCGAGCTCGGCGGGCGAGACCAGGGGCACGTCCACGCGCAGGAACACGGGCCGGTGGTCGCTGGTCCGCATCACGGGCAGGGCGTCGTAGGCGCGGACCCTCATCTTGGCATCAACCCACGGGGGCAGCTCGAGGAAGAGAATGCGGTCTGTCCAGCCGGGGTACCGGTGCGGAGCAAACACCCACTTGACCTCGTCGACGGGTCCGTCGATATCGTCGCCGGCGGGAGGCGTCTTCGGGTCCACGACGTACTTGTACGTCGGCGGGAACGTCACCGGGCACTCCGACATGCCGTGGAGGGTCCGGCCGGCCAGTCGCTCGCGAGTCAGCTGGTCCAGATGCAGAAAGTGTGTGTAGTAGTTCTCAGACCCCGGGTCCAGGTTGGGAAACGCCGAGTAAGGCGTCGGGGAGGTGGTCGAGATGCGGTAGTTGAGGTCTCCGGCGACAAACAGGTGCGACGACGGCTTGAAGACGGACAGGTTGTGGAACTGCTGCTGCAGCCGGAGGTCCTGCTCGTGGTGCTCTTCCCGGAGCAGGCGCGCCTGCTCGGAGGCATCCCCTTCCTCGGATGCCGACAGGCTCTCGCTCCTCGACGCGGCGTCCCTCCTCATCCGGCTCAGCACCTCCTCCGGGTTCTCAAAGGTCAGGCCGCGCATGATGGCCCCCCAGTTGGCGTTCCTCCGCGGCAGGTTCCACTCCATGGCCGCCAGGTGCGTCGCCACAAACGTCAGCTCCGTCGACTCGCCGCCGCCCGCCTCGTACAGCGCCCTCAGGCCGACGGCCCCCTTGTTGCCCATCTCGGCGGCGCCGAAGCCCACCTCGGCCTGCTGGATGTTGCTCAGCCGGTCCGGGTGCCTGGCAAAGAGCATGATGGCCGTGTATCCCACGTTGAGGGCCCTGATGAGCGTGAAGTGGTTCTTGCCTCGACCTGACCGTGATGTGTGAGCGAGAGGGAGGGCAGAGGTGGAAGAAGCAGTAGCTGAGGCGTCTTCATCATATCCCGTCTGCGAATGCCGTGAGGCGGCGAGATTGAGCGCCTCTCCAAACCGCTCAAGATATTGCTTGAGGAAGTAATCCCCAATGAAGGCATACTTTAGGGGGGCCACCTCTTGTAACGACCTTTGACAACAAATGAGCCCATATACCCGACATCATGAATCCCCTTGGAACGGGAACGACAGAACAACATTCAAATAAGCCCTAACGGGACGAGAAGAACGACAGGGGGTAAGAAGAAGAAGAAGTGCTGTCCTTTGCGAATGAGGCAAACCAAAACCCCCCCAAAACTTACAGCACAACCACCTCGGGCAGATCCGCCGCATCCCGCTCCAGCGCTGTCCGCAGATGGCGAGCGAACTCGGGCACGTTGACGAGCTTTGCGGCGCAGTTGAACGTCAGGACCAGCAGGTCCAGCGTCGGAGTCGTCATTGTCTGGTCGTCGCCGCGACTCCCGGCTGCGCTGTGGTTCGAGACACGGAAGACGAGGGGTCTAGGCAGTCCTTTTGAATAGCGAGCGCTTCAGGTTTCCCTGCGTAGGGGGGCTTTATAGTGAGGTAGTCGTGGTTTTTCTAGGCCAGGCCAGGCACTGTGCAAATCTGCGCTCAAAAAGCACCGTGTTCCGGAACAAAGAGACCTACAAAAGGACGTACGTCCAAAGGGAGAACAAAGAACAAGTCCAGTCAGTCAAAGGAAAACCTGGAGAAGCATAGAAACGGCAAAAAGACAAAGAGCCCGTTCGTCGATGCCTCCTGCAGACACAGCCCTCCTAATATACCTCCCACTGGTATGTTGCCTACATGTACATCGTCCCCCATAATCCCCACGCCCATGCATCTTTGTTCAGCTGGGGGGCCAAGTACCTCGTCCTCAGGTATCCAATCGTCGCGCCCCGGCGGCTGCAGCCCGCGGCACCCAACGCCGGTAGGCATTCCGTGTGGCCAACAGATACCAGCCCGCCATGTACCTTCTTTTTTTCGCAGTCATCATGCAACTGACCTTGCCTTGCCCACTGCAGTCACCTTTGCTCGCCAGACTCGAATTGCCGGTTATGACTCTGCGTCAGCATATCCTTTCGTACTGGAAAGGAAACAGGCATTTCAAAGTCGATTTCCGCCAGGTCAGCTGAGGGCAGTGCGTGCTCGCAAAGGTCCTGCGAGGCTGCCTCGACTGCTTGCTCGGCGGGCTTTGGGTTGTACTAACTGGGTGACTATCAGTTGAGGTCGGTAGGCGGTGCAAGCTGCAGGTGGTGCTAGCGGTGGCTCCAGGTACTGGCCCAGGCGCTGCCGGGACTCGCCACGCCCGCTAGGCACCATGTGACCAAGATGGCCTCGTGCAACTCCAGGCCCACGCACGCGACTACCTACATGTACCGTACTTAGGTACGCATTTACAAGGCAACGGGTCAGACATGGTCACTGGCGGCTGTGTAAAGATAGAGTGTATAAGGAAAGACATGAAGAAATTTCATTGCAAACTATATGACCTACTAGGCTAGGCGTGTTAATCTTGACTGGAGCCTTTGCCATGCTATGCAGCTTCGGCCGTGTACTTGTCGTTGGTCCCGAGGGGCCTTCCAGACGCCACATACGCGACGTCGGAGTTCAGAAACGATAAACAGAGGCGGTCAAGAGTTGTCAGATGTCGTGGCCTTGATGCGTGCTTCTACCATATGGTTGAGCAGGTAGAAATTGTCCTCAACGCTCCCATAGTCGACCAACAGGCTGATGCCCTCGAATGGACATGTTGTCTTGCCAGTAGCCGATAAACCATGGTCGTGCCCCTGCTTGTCGCCAGTACCATCTGAGATCCCGTCCCTCGAGGCATGCCTCAGGAACACCTTCACCATATCGAGACGAGTAAGCGATGAAGGTCGTTTCACACCAAGAGACTGCCGCTCCCACCCACAGGCCAATCTCATCGACATCCCCAGAAGCTGCCCTTTGACGCGCCTGCTCAAGAATAGAAAACGAAAATCGAACCCAGAGAGTGCAAAGTATTAATGATCAAAGAAAAG
>NW_020194777.1:0-8178 GCF_003025115.1 Trichoderma citrinoviride
AAAATAAAAAAAAAATAAAAAGATAAAATAAAAAAAAGCTAAAGGCTTTTAAGCTTTAAAGGTAAAGCTATTATAGCTTTCTTTTTTATTATAAGTTAGAAAAGTAAGAAAACCTTTTATAATAATTTAAAAAAGTAAGAAAACTTCTTATAATAATATAAAAAAGTAAAAACCTTACCTTAAGTAAGTTATAAAGTTAGTATTATAAGAAGTAAGAATATAATAAGTAATATTATTTATTATTATAAGTTAAGTAAGAATAACTATTTTTAAAAGCTTTATAAATTTAGTATTTTAACTTATTAAAAAGGCTTTATTAAACTATTTACTGCTATTTTTAAGGTTTTAATTTATATAATATTAAAGTCTCTTTTTTTAATATAGTTAATTATTTACTTATATTAAATATTAATAGATTTAGTTTATATAGTATTATATTAATTTATAACTATAAGTTTTATATTTTAAAAATTTATAAAAAGTATTATAAGTTTATAATCTTTTACTTTAAGTTTAATAAGTATTTTTTAAATTTAAATAATAAAAGATCTTATTAGTATTTAATTTATAAATTTAGCTTTTATATTACTAATAGCTATAATTATTTATTTTTTTATTTTTTAATAAACTAGTTTATTATTAATAAATATAATAAAGTATTACTATTTAAGCAGTATAATTTTACTATTTAGGCAGTAGTTTAAGTACTTTTAATATTTCCTTTAAAATACTATACTTATAAACTAAGAAAATACCTTTATTAAAGATAGTAAAAAATATTTTAAAAGTAATCCTAGCTATTTAAATAGCTAAATAGCTTAAAAATAATTTTTTAAGAATTTTAATAGCTATATTTAGTACTTAAAAACTTAAAAGAAATTATAATAAAATTTAAGCTAACTTTTTAATATATTATAATAGGAATTTTAAGTAACTTTTTATATATTTATATAGCTTATCTCTTAAATAATAAAATTTATATATAGAGTCCTCTTATTTAAACAGATGAAAATTCCTATTTAGACAGACATAGCCTATATACTTAATAACTTTAAAATCTATTAATATTTATAATAGCTATAAAATGCTTTTACTAAAATAAAAAAAATTTATAAAAAATATATTCTAATAGAAATATACTAAATCTATATATAAATATTTTTAAAATATTTTTTCTTAAACTTTTAACTATATTTATCTTATTTTAAAATATTAAAATTTTAAATAAGTATCTTTTAATAAGAAGTTAAAATTATAAAGTAAAATTTAAAATTTAATATCTTACTTATATAAATAATATAAAAATATTAAGTATATTAGTATATATCTTATATTTAAAAAGAAATCTTATACTAAAGTTATTTTAAATTTATAGCTTAAATACTTAATTAAAATAAGTTTTAAAAGAATAATATATAAAATTAAATAATAATTAAAATACTAGTATCTTTTAAATATTTATTTTAATTTTTTATTATAGTTATTTTTATATATAAAAGTAAAGGTAGTTTTAGAATTTTTAAGTGTATAAACTATTTAATATAATATATAAACTATATTTATTTAAATAGGAATTTATATTTATTTAAATAAGAGAACTCTATATATATATATATTTATATAGCTACTATTAGGCTTTAAAATTTACTTTTAACTTTATTAAGACTTTTAAAGCTAATTAATAGCTATAATAGAAATTTTAAAAAGAAATATATAATTTTCTTTTATAATAAATCTAAATATTAGCTTTTTATCTTAATAGTATTTTTCTAGATTTTCTTATAAATTTTTAAAAATAGCTAATATTTTTATAAGCCTAGGCATATAGGCCTTTATTAAGCTATATTAAGTTAAATACTGCCTGAATAGTAAAATTATACTACTTAAATAGTAATACTTATATAATATAGCTAGCTATAAAAAAGCATTTAGCTAAGTTATTAATAAATAAGGCATTTATATAAATATAAGAATTAAGTTTATAAAGATTATATTTACCTTTAAGCTTAATTCTTAAATTAATAGTCTTTTTAAAGTATTATAAAAGATATTTTAAAATCTTTTTATAATTAGCTATAAGTCTTATATTAATCTTATAAAGCTTTTAAACTATATAAGTAATATTTAATCTTATATTAATTAATAAATAGTTTAAGCTTTTAGTTTATTTTAATTACTTTTTTAATATTATAATAACCTTATTCTTTTTTTAGTTAATAAGAATTTACTTTTTAAATAGCTATAAAGTCTTAATAAGCTTTAAGTTATTATTTATAAATTTAAAAAAGATTTTATTAATATATTTAGTTTATAAAAGGATTATTATATAATTAGCTTAATCTTTTTTAATTTTAATATTAAGAAAAATAGCTATATTTTTAAAGCCTTAATTTTAAATAGCTTAGCTAGCTTTTTAATAGCCTAGTTAATTATAGCTAGCTTTAATATAATATTAATTATATTATTAATATATAAAATAAGTATTATATTATTTTTATTTATAAATATATAAAGCTTTAAAAAAATAAGTTAAAATTTAATAATAATTAAAAAGTTTATTACTTTTTTAAATTATTATAAAAGTATATTAAAATAATTATATAAAGTATTTAAAAGTTAGTAAATATAGCTATTATAGTTATTAAAACCTTAAAGCTACTTTATATATACTTTATTTTTAATATTAATATTAAAAAATATAATAATAATATTAAATTATTATTACTTTAAGTCTTAAGTTATTATTATTATATAAAAAACTTTAATTAATATTAAATAAGCTATTACTATATAAATATCCTTAATAATATAATTTAAGCCTTATAGCTAGTCTTTATATATAACTAGTCTTACTTTAATAATAAAATCTTAATTAATAAAGTATTTAATATTATAAACTTATTTATTATTAAAAATAATTATATTTTTAAGTTTTTAAATTAACTCTTAGGTCTTTTAGTTAATTAAATTATTAAGCTATTTTTTTATTATTAATAGCTATTTTATAATATAATTAGACTTTTTTTTAGCTTTATATTAATTATAAAAAATCTTAAAGCCTTTATTTAACTATTAAATAACCTTAATAATTATAAATACTACTTAAGTAAGTTATTTCTTAATAATTTTAATATTCTTTATAAATTTAATATATTTAGCTATTATTATAATTCTTTTTTTTTCTTTTATATAATGCCTTATAGTTAACTTAAGTAATACCCTTTTTAAAGTATTACTATTATTATTTATTTAATTAATTTAACTTAAATTATTTAATAATAAGGATAATAAAAGTTTTATAAAATATTAAAAATAAAATTAAAAAAGCTTATAAAGCTAAAATAATAATATTAATAGTATTTTTATAAATAGCTTTAGGTTTAATTAAATATTAATTAAAAAGGTCTTAATAATCTTAATTAGCTTAAGAAATATTATCTTATATTTCTTTTTATAAAGTAAGTTTAAAAGTTTATAAATACCTTCTTTTTTTATAATATTATAAAAGTTATTACTAAAGGATATTATTATTATCTTTATTAGCTTTAAAATACTTAAATTTATTATAAAATTAATTTTTATTAATTATATAATTAGCTTTTAAGGTTTTAAAAAAAAGTAATAAAACTAGCTACTTAGCTAGTTTTTATAATAAACTTCTATTATTATTTAGTAATTTATTTTCTAATAACTTTATTAAATATTATTTATTTATTATTTTTAAGTCTTAAGTTAATTAATATAGCTTTATATTTAACCTAAAGCTTTTTTTTATTATTTTTATAAAAATAGTCTATTTTTTAAAACTTAATATTTTTAGCTTTAATAACTTCTTTTTTATTAAAAAGATAAATTTTATAAATATAATTATTAAGTCTTTTTAAATTAATTAAGTATTTATAAATTACCTTTATTTATATTTTAATACTTTTTAATCTTTTATTATTTTATTTCTTAATATATATTATATATCCTTAAATATATATATACTTTATATTATAATTATAATTAACTTATATTTTATTAAATATTTTCTTAAAAAAAAGATTTTATTTTTATTAAATAATATTAATAATAAATTATTAATATATATAGCTACTTTTATATATAATAGCTATAAAGTCTTAAATAATTTAACTTTTAAGTAAATTACTTATATTAAGTTTATTAAAGTTTTATTAATATACTTAATTATTTTATTTTATTAAAAAGTATAAGCTAATAATATTCTTAATATTAATTCTTTTTTTATAAAACTAATTCTAAATATTATAAAAAATAAACTTAATTATATTATTAAAGAATATAGTTTAAACTTTATAACTACTATTAGCTATTTTTATTTAATATTTTTAGCCTTTAAGCTTTTTTATAATATTAAATCTTAATATAGCTAAGATTAGCTATTAATACCTTATATAAGTATTAATATTATAAAAAGAAATCTTAAATTTACTATAATTAATAAGTATATAAAAAATAATATTTTAAAAAATAATTTATAAAAATTAAGTAAGTTTAATTAATAAGGTTTAATTAATAATAGCTTTAAACTTAGCTAAATAATATACCTTATAGTAAAAGTCTTTAATTATTATTAAATTAATCTTAATTTTAAATTATTAATAAGCTTTTAAAATATAGTTTTTTTTAATATAATTAAGTCTTTTATATATTAAGTTAAATTTAATATTAATTATTAATATTTTATATAATAAAATAGTAAAGTTATAATATTTTTATAATATTATAGTCTTTAATATTATAATATTATATTTTTAATATACTTTTTTAATATAAATAGTTTTATTATTTTTATAAAGTATTAGGCTATTATTTATTATATTATAAAAAATAAATTTTTATTTAAAAGATTTTAAGCTAATTATATTAGCTATAGCCTTAAGTATATAAGTAATATTTTTAAGTTTAAGGGTTTTATTATTTAATAATAGAATAATTATAATATTTATACCTTTAGTTTTTAAAGATTTTTTATTTAATATAGCTATTAAGTTAGTATTATTAAGCTTTTAAAGAAAAATAAACTACTTAATATTATTAAAATAATATATATTATAGCTTAAATTAATAATAATATTATTTAAGCTAATATTATAAGTAAGAATAATAAAGTTAATATTTTTTTAAGTATTACTAGGGGGGCACTAGTCTTATACTAAGGGGGCATTAACTAGCTTAATAAAGTATAGTAAAGGCCTATGCTTATAAACTTATAGAAATA
This sequence comes from Trichoderma citrinoviride, assembly GCF_003025115.1. NCBI lineage: Eukaryota > Fungi > Ascomycota > Sordariomycetes > Hypocreales > Hypocreaceae > Trichoderma > Trichoderma citrinoviride. The sequence continues at coordinate 5,246 of NW_020194777.1, forward strand.
TCCCTTATCTTTAAAAATTTATAAATAATTCTAGAAAAATATATTCTTAAAGGTCTTTTAATATTTAGCTTTTTTAAATAGTGAATTTATATATTTAGCTTTAAAAATTTACTTTTTAACTTATTTATAGCTTATAAATTTAGTTTTAAGTTAAAATAGTATTTTTTAGCTTAGTAGTTATTATATAAGTATGCACTTAGTAAAAGATTAATATTATAAGTATAAGCTATATAAATATATAAGAAGTTACTTAATTTACTTATTATATTATAAGAAAAGGTATACTTTAAATAGCTTAAGTTTTATTATATAATATATACCTAAATATAATTTAAAAAAATATTTAAAAAATGTTATAATATTCTTTAAGTCTTAATTAATAAGATACTATTTTTTATATATTTTTTATAATTTTTATTTATCTTATTTATAAGCTTTTAAAATATAGACTATTAAAGAAAAATTTAAGATACTTCTACTAATGCCCCCTTAGTATAAGACTAGTGCCCCCTTAGTAATACTTATTTTTTTAAATCTTGATAATAATATTATTCTTATTATTATCTTTTTAAACTTAATCTTATTTAAGGAGAATATTAAAAGTAATAATTATATTTAAAAATAACTAACTAGCTTTTATAATTTTTAATATGCCTTTAAATATAGTTTTCTTTTTAATTATAAATTTATTATTATTCTTTTCTTTTTATAAATAAAAGCCTTAATATAATAATAAATAAGAATATTAAAGATATTATTTAAAATAAAAATATTAATAAATCTTTAATATATATAGTTTTTTATTTACTAAGATAATATAGCTATACTCTAGCTTTTTTATTATAAACCTTAGTATAAAAAGAGTATAAATATTAAATAAGTTTAATATAATCTTATTAATAAAGGCTTATAGCTTTAGCCTAAAAGGATTATAGCTTTATAATATATTTATAAGTATAAAAAGGTAAATAACTTATGCCTTTATAAAGAGTTTAAAAATAAATATAATTAACCTTTAACCTTTATATTTAAAATTCCTTTTATATTTAATATAAAGTTATAATTTAGTTAATATAATTAAAGTTATACTTTATTAAAACCTTTTTATAATTTTAATTCTCTTTATTTCTTAATATTATTTATAAATACCTTTAATAAGTTTATTTTTTTTATTTATAAAAGATAAAAACTATTAAGAAAAAGAATAATAAATATAAAAAATAATAAGTATAATAAAATATAAATATTATAATTTTATAACTTTAATCTACTAGTTAAAGAAGATAATATAAGTTTATAATAACTTATAATCCTTAAATAAACTTTATAAGCTATAATTCTTTATTATAGCTAACTTTATATTTTTTTAAAAAAAACTTAAAATAAGCTTAAAATAAAAGTAATTTTATAATAAAATATAGATAATATAACCTTAAAACTTTTAAGATTATTAATAAAAAAGCTATAAAAGTAAGTAAAAAGATTAATTAAAGTATAAAAAAAGTAATAACTAGCTAACTTTATAAAAAAATCTAAATAAAAAAAGAACTTATAATTAAACTTTATTATATTAAAAAAAGAAAGTAATAAATATTTAATTAAAAAATAAGCTAATAGCTTTATATTTATAAAGATTTTATTTATAAAGCCTTTTTTTATTAAAAAAAGTTAAAGTAAATACTAAGTATACTTTTAAAACTTAAATAAGTACTTTAATATAGCCTTAATAGTATTTAATAATAATAAAAGTAAAATATACCTTATTATATTATACTTAAAGAATAAACTAATAATAAATTAAATAAAATTTTAACTTTTAAAATATAGTAATTAAAATAAGATTTTTTAAAAGTAATATCTTAAATACTATATAAGTTACCTCTTTAATAAAACTATAAGGGTATATAAAGCTACTTATGCCTTTATATAACTATATTAATATTTTAATAAGTCTTTTAATATATTTTTTTATTATTATAAAATTATTATAATTAAAGTAGTTATTTAGCTATTAAACCTTTTTTAAATTAGCTTTTTTATTAAGAAATATTAACTAAGGATTTAAACTAGTATTTTTAACTAAAGGATTTTAATTATTTAATTAAAAATTTATAATATAAGTATATAAGTAAAATAATTTATTAATTATAATTAGTAAAATAAAGAAAATAAGTAAAAAAAAATAAAAGAATTAATAACCTTATTATAAACTTAATAACTATTAAAATTAAACTTATATTAAAAAGGAAAATAATTTAAATAAGCTAAAACCTTAAAATAATAATAGTATTATTATAATAAAAGAATTTTTAAAGTAGCTATAATTACTATTAAAATACTAAAAGTATAAAAGATCTTATTATAAAAACTAATATTAAGCTAAAGATTATACTATTTATAAAAGCTTTAAGTATAATATTAAATACTATAATTACTTAGTGTATTAAAGGTAACTAATTACTATACTTAATAATATTTCTATTTTAGTTTAATAAGCTTAAAAACTTAATAATTATTTATTAAATACTATTTTAAATATTAGTTTATTTTTATATTATTTAATATAAATTAAGTTATATAATAAATAATAATATAAAATAGTATTTATTAATAATAATAGTATTATTAATATAATAAGTAAATAAATAATAAAAAACACTTTATTATACTTTATAAACTTTTAAAAGATTAAAGCCTTTTAAACTTTAGCTTAGAATTTTTATAAATACTATAGTAAATAGCTTTTTATTATTAATAATAAAAAAAAAACTTAAAATAAGTTTTATAATTATAAATATATATAAAAATATTATTTTAAAATCTTTATAAATAAAATAGTAAAAAGCCTTTATATTTATAATATAAAATATAGTTTATTTTATAATATAAAAAAAGAACTTATATATTATTAATTTTAAAAAAATATAATATAC
>NW_020194778.1:0-7981 GCF_003025115.1 Trichoderma citrinoviride
CACCTCCACCTGACGCCCGACGAGCGCGCCTCGGCCGTCGTCTACACGTCCGGCGAGCACTGCCCCATGTGCGCGGCCGCCCACGCCTTCGTCGGCCTGGGCCGCGTCGTCTACGTCGCTTCGACGGCGCAGTTTGAGCGCTGGAAGGAGGAGGCGGGCGTGGACAAGGGCCCCGTGGCGGCGCTGCCCATCAGTGCGGTTGCGCCGCGCGTGAGGGTTGCGGGGCCGGTTGCTGGGTTGGATCTGGAGGTTAAGGCGCTGTATCAGCAGTGGTGGGAGAGGCGGAAGCTGAAGACGCAGGCTGGAAACGAGGGCTGAGGACAGAGCTTGAGGACGTAGTCCCCCGGTCATTGAATAGGTTTTGAGCGGGCGCTGTGGGCGGTTCAATGATTGTCCATCATCTCGGGAGAAGCAGGACTGAAGCATGCTGGTATTCCGCTTCGACTGTCCTGTCGTTCACGGTGGGTGCGGAAACAGCGCTATTATTGAGCAGATGCATCAACTTCCGGATCCATTGTCGATGGAGAGGCGTCGTTTCTCAGACTTCCGTCTAGATTCTCAAGAGCTATGTTGCCGGGACGTGTATTTGGCTCCTTTACAGAGCACATCGCCTGTACCAGCATCACGAGTAAGGCCTTCTCATTGTCTCTGTAAGCGACGGTCAAGTGAATAGACTCGTCCGGCTTTGCCGCTCTCCTGACCGGGTAATCTGAAACGGTTTCTCTACAGAAAGAAGCCGCCTCAAGCCGTTCCAATAGCCTCTTACTACAAACGCTTCTCAGAGAAGAGGCTCGTTCGCATCAAGAAGTATTTGTTAGAGCTCATCACATTCGCTGATGGTTCGGACTTTACTTTCTGATACCACCACCAGCCATCGCTCCTATCGCTCACTGGGCCAGCGCTGAAGGGATCGCAGCCATCAGTCCTCTTCATCAAGTGTTTGCACTCGACGTAAAATGGTAATATCAATGAAAGCTTTGGCCCGTCAACGCAAAGTGCATGTGTTGGGCATGTACCTGCAAGTTGCCACTGGACACAACATGGGCCTGATTTGAAGGCTTGTGTAACATGCAACGTGGGCCATGTTCCGGCCTGTCATCCCGCTGCCCCGTTTGCTGAGCGCGTTGCCATCAAAGTCGCTTTCTGATCATCGAAGTGACCTATAGCTCGCTGCTTACTTCACCTGCATCTCCTCCGAACCGATTGGCGGATGTTCAGATGGAAGAAGCTGGGGATGGTAGAGGAATGCTTGTTGCGTCCTCCGGCCATCTCGGCTTGCATGGCCCGTTGTTTAGCTCGCTGCGCGTTGGACGTTTGGCCTCAAGCCAGAAACGCTGAGGAACAGGGGTTAGAGCCGTGCCGTAGTAACTCGTGAGACATGCTCATCGTTCATTGTTTAGTCTAGGCCTCGCTCATCATCAATAGACATATATAGGCCCCTACAGGCCCGAAGATGGTCCCAATAGCACGCATTGCAAGTAGCTTTGCCAGATTGACCGTAACGCAACGAAACTGACGACGAAGTCATGAACTACGGTACGGTATCAGACACCATCCGGCTGCCGTCGAGTAGCGTCGACCGGTTCCAGATGGCGTCGTCAACCACACCGCAAATGCCGATACCTGATACTCCTGGAGATCCTGCCATTCGTGGGCTCGATGAAGCCGGTATCGAGTCAATCCTGCAGCACCCTCCTAGTCATATATGGAGAGAGTTCCTGGAGGCTAGGCTGAGGAAAAAGGATCTTCGTCAGTTCCGCCAAAGGCTGGATCCGGACATGACGGTGGATCGCATCCATAGTCTCTTCGAACAACATCGTCGCCCGCGGCCAGACTGTAGATACCTGGCAGCCATGGAGCCTATTGTAGAGGGATTGTTTCACCAGGCTCAAGCGGTTGCCTGTCTTTTCAAAGCGGCTCACAAGGTGCTCGTGAAGCCTGTTGCCCCGATATGAGTAGCCGGAGTACAGATCGAACTGACATTCTTCTCCAGAGCGCTAAGAATTACCGCAAGATCTTGTCGCATATCAGCACGTTTCTCCAAGGCCTGACAAATCTTCTGCCTCGATTAGGAGAGTACGTCACAATGTTTCCTTTCAATCAGCGTTTGCTCCAAGCGATTCGGGGAACATGTGAGATTTATCTAGAGGCGTGTGTATACACTGCGGTATACCTCAACAACAGAGCTTGGAGTAAGTCACATCGCAGCAAGACTGCCTGGATTGCCCATCTCGTTACTAACCAATTTGAAGAAAACATGCTGCGCGGCATCTTCATGCCCGGCACTGATTATCGAGACTTTGCCGACGCGGTTGACAAGCTGGAGAGGTATCAAGTGACTATTGATCGTGAGGTGCAATTGGCATTGTTGCAGGAACACCGAGGCCTGAGCAGTCGGCAGATTGAGGATGGGCAGTATGAGAGGGCTGACAGGGCTTGTACTGGATAGATTTCGTTTGTCACTGAGAGGTTGGAAGAGGAGGGATGGTGTTGCCGAGATCAGCTTAGTCATTCGTGGAGCGGTTGCATGCCGGATTTAGATAGGTAAGGTAGCTGTGTAATAGTCGTCACTTCCTTATTGTTTTCAACTGCTCGGTTGCTGCTTCCTCATTGATTTATTGCTGCCAGCTTGGGCATTGCCTACCTTACCATAGGTACAGTTGATGCTTCCTTCCCATTCACATGCTTCTCCATTCTGTACGAGCGCCTGCCTTAGTCAGACTCGTACCCAAGAATTCTGCATCAAGCATGTGATTGAGCGGCAGCGGCGGCGCGGAGCTTGAAATGCGGGGAAGCGGCTACAAGGCACCTCCCTAAAGCCTATCCGTTCTAGCGGCATCTTCTCACTTGACTGCACAGTGCCAGATGCAATAGGAACCTTTGTAAGACACTCAAAGAGACTCCAACGGTAATTCTCGAGAAGGCAGTCCAAAAAAGCCCGGCTGAGCCATGATGCATCAAAAGAAAGGCTGCTGCGAGAAGCTGTTCAATGCGCTTGATGCGTTACACAGGAACATTACGTGGGGAAGACGTACCGAGGTGGCCTTGCTGCTGCCGGGATTGCACGTTTCATCCGTGTGAGGAATCGGCGTCGGCTTGCTGCATACCTTAGCAAAAGCTTAGTACCTAGAGGCATGCCATTGCTGCAGGTGAGTGTTGATGTCTTGCAGAAAAGCAGAAACCTTGCTCCGTACCAGACCCTTCCGACATCAGTCGGCATCTTGTAGCTGCTGCTCAAGAATTTCAGAATTATCATGACTGTCAGTAGATGCTCAAGTTGCGTGCAATCATTACAATAAGGTCTATCCAGTACGTGTCAGTGAGACAACTTGCATCGTGTCCAAACGATCAACATGGCACTGTCCAGTCGGGGATGCGCAGCCCCCAAAAAGGGGTCCTGATATTGCCCTCCTCGGCCTAGCAGTCATGTGCCCCAAGCCGGCGGCTGGGATCAACGATCGGGTCCGGGTATTTTCTCGCTGGGCTGGGCTGACTTTTGTTGAATCCGCAGGTAAGGTTCAGTTGACTTTTCTGAGGGCCAGCGCACATGCTCCCTAGAATGCATGCATGCATCAAATGCATGCGTGACCACCGAAATCGTGGACGAATGCGCTGCGTTCCTGTCGGCCCAAGCCAATGCTATAACGTACGCACTGTATCGTATATTAAGGTTGTGTATAGAGGCAAAACGTACAAGGACCGGATTGGGCCGAGACGAGTTTCAGTCATTCATGCCATACCATGCCATGCCATGCCATCGTTAAAGAGCGAAAGCACCCCCTCTTGACTCTTTCCTCAGCTTTGCTTCCCTTTTTCCTCCTCCTCCTCCTCCTCCTCTTCCTCCATCTCCCTTTTCCTCTCGATTTCTGCTTGTGCAGCACTCCCTACTGCTGCCTGCCTACGTAACTGTACGGTGCGCATCGGATTCAGCCGAGACGGACATCTCCGCTTGTCCCCAGCCGGAAAGGCAAAAAGGAGCTGCACTCATCTGCATCAGCGCGGGACGTCTAGCCGCCCCTCCCCTGTGCAGCGCAAAAGGAGCCCGACCCAACGGCATTCCGGGCATCAGCAGCGCCGAGCTCAAGGTATGTCATGTCATCCCATGTCATGTCTATCCGTACAGGCATCAGATCAGGGGAACGATGGGGGAGAAGAGAGGGAAAAGGGCGAAGAAGCAAGAAACAATGTCTCTGTGCCCTCGCGTGGTGCGGGACCTGAGCACATGATGAAGGAAAAAAAAAAAGCAAAGACAGAGAACAAAAAGGGCAAAAAAAAACCCCCCATTCCCACTTTGGCGTCTATTGACACTGACCCCGTCCTGGCTTGTGACAATGCAACGCTGACTCTGGCCCGAATCTTGATCTCGCAGCGTCACGCATCGCATCACGCATCACACCGACATCATCCGATCGCCGCCTCTGCTCGCCCGCGGGTCCACTGACCTGAAGCTTAATCAGACCATTCGGATCCTGTGCTTCTGCGTCTCTGCTTCTGCTAGTAGAGTAGCCACGGAATTATACGAGCTGCTGCATTGATCGCTGCCGGAAAGCTGCAGCTGCCAGCCTTAGCGGTGGAGCTGGCCCGGATAATCCAAGCCCTTGGATCAGTTGACAAACACGAGCTCGGCACTTGGCTTCGTTTCCCTTGCAACCTTGCTTGGACTTTGACGATTACTCTCTTTCCGACTTTCGTTTTGTGATTTTCTCCTTTTCTCGTTTTTTCCACATCTCTTCTCCGGCCAGACACACTACACAATATCTTGCTCCGGCTCCGAAGGGAACACGAAAAGAAGAAAACAAGATCCAGCAACCATACGCACACAAACCACCAGCATGAGCGACTCAGCAGACGGCCCTCCCCTTTTCCGACCAATTCCCCGGCGGCCGTTCGTCTTTGACCTCAGAAGCTCTACGCCCCAGAGCATAACGCCCCCCAAGGACGACGACGACAGCGATGGCGAGGAGCAGCGGGTCGTAGACGAAATCCTCCTCGACCGCTTCCGCCGCGACCTGATCAAGGCCGGCTTCGTCGGCTCGCGACCGTCCAACGACTCTCCTCCCGACTCCCCCTCGCTCCTCACCCAGTCGCACTCCATCGCGGACCTCAATTCGTCGACGCTGGCGGGGATTTACGATTGCTCGGATCAGGAAGACGTTTTCAATGGCGCGGACGACGAGGAGGAACTGCGCAACCCATGGGGAACGGGCGCCGAGTCTCCGGTAAAGCGCCGAGACAGCCTCAGCCGCGGTACATACGAGCTCATGCGCGACCGGTCGAGACGGCAATCATATGCCAGCGCCGATTCGAATCGATCAAAGCAGCAGCCCTCGAGTCCCGCGTCCAGGGCGGCGTGGCTGGCTTCCCGCGCTCTGGTCCTGTTTGTGCTGGGAGCCGGATACGGGGTGCTCGTCACGCATCTGCACCAGGAGCAAGGCCTTCTTCAGCTGCCCGATGCCGGCACCAGCATGCCACAATACAACGGCTCATATACTGCCATGTGGGGGTTTGCATTGGCCGGCGTTGCCATGGGCGCGCTGCAGCCGTGGGTGGATGACGAGTGGGACAGACTGTTTGGCAGCAGTCAAGACCAAGAGCCGGAGATAGACTCTGCCGAGTCCCTGTCAGATGATACCGAGAAGCTGGAGACGGACTGGACGCTTGTGATGAGGGCAGTCGGCGTGTTTGCCGGCGTCGCCTTTGCAGTGGTGAGTCGAAAGTCCCCCGTGTCACCCTTTCGAGGAGTTTGTGCGACCCATTTTGCTGACATGTGATGCCAACGCAGCGTCGCCTGGCGTGGACATCGAGCACCCAGGTTTTGATCGCCATGGCGCTGGTCAATGTCTTTCTCTGGTGGCTCATTGACCGAACCATGGCCGCGCTGGTCGTGTCCACCGTCGTCGGCGCCGTGGGGACCCTGTTTCTGCTGAGTGTCAGTCCAGACGTGATCCGGGCTCCGTCAACAACGTTTATCGCGCAGACTCACAACGTCTCTTCCGTCGAGCCGCCCGCCGAGCCGGCGCCACTTCTGGGCGGAATCGCCAACCCGGAGACTGTTGAGGCGGGCATCTGGATCCTCAGCGTGCTGTTCTGCACCTGCCTCTGTTTTGGCAACATTGGCCGAAGGTTGGCGAGGGGCAAACCAAGGGGTCGCTGGGACAGGCAAGATGCGATCAGCCGATAGTGATTGATTGACGTGTCACCCCCATTCCAGACACTTGTTAGAACTTGATTGACGCTGGTTCTGTCCTCTGAAAGGTTATGGATCAGGAATTGGTAACGGGCTCAAGGCAGTTTTCTTTCTGTCATCTTCGGTCTTTGGGAACAGCCATTGCATACATGCATGATAGCGACTCTACGGATAGCTTTGCGATTTATTTGGGAGAAATCTTGGTTATGACGGCGCTGTTGCATGGGAATTTGCTTCATCTGGGGCATTGGATTGTATTTCATCACTTTTTTATCACGGCTCATGGCTCGGTCTTTTATAGAGAGAGGCGCTCAACTCGCCACAGAGCGACCAATGAAATCGGAATCGATTTTGTTTTTTCTCCTCCTCTGAGTTTGTTTGTTCGTATATGGTATCTATCTGCAGTTTCTTATCCTTCGTAACTGGTGTTTGTCCGGTTTCCCAGATGGCGTCTTTTTGACCGAGATGTCAAAGGACTTTTGTGACTTTTTTCTTTTCAAGCGTTGGGTGTTTCATGCCTTGAAGGCGTCGACGACGGCCTTTGACGCGGCCTGGATCTCGGGCGAAACGGGGCCCGCCATGCCCATCATCGCGCGCATCATGGGAGGTCCCGAAATGAGCTGGTCGAGGGTAAGCGAGCGAGTGAGGGTGTCGTTGTAGAGTTGCTTTGCAGCGGCATCTCCTCGGGCGGCTTGTCAAAACACACACATCAGCATCATTGCCAACTTTCATCAAGTCCGCACATCCCCATATACCACATAACACACAACACAACATACAGCCTATATGAATATATGTGTGTATGTATATATATATATATATATAGAAGGTAAGGATAGAAGAGAGAGTAAAGAGAAGGGGGGGTAAAGGGAAGGGAAAGGAAAAAGGGACGTACAGATCTTAATCTGCCCGGGCAGCCGAAACTCATAACCAGACTGCCTGATGTTGTCCACCTCGGAGAGCATGTACTCGGTCCTCTTGGCGAAATCCCACATGTGGAAGAGCGCTGGCGGCGGGCGAGGAGCGGTCGAATGCCGGGTCGGACTCGATGGTGGCGATGAGGGAGGTGAGCTTTGCGGCGATGGCCTCGCGGGTTTCGGCGGGGGGGACGTTGGACATTTTTGGATGGATCTGATTTTGATGCGATTTGGGGAGGGGTTGAGTGGTGGTGTGAGGTGGGCGGTTTTGTTGGTGGGATTATTGGGGTTTTTGCGTAAAGTTGGATGAGTGATTGAACTTGGAAGAGGGGAGTGAGAGATGTGGAATTGAGGTGTAGTATATTAAAAAGTACCTAGGTAGGAATAAGAGAGGGATGGGAAACGGGAAAACAAGACAGTAAGGTAGGTAGACGGATATCTTTTTCCCTGGCTGCGGCAGCAAAAGCTCTGCATACCTATGTCATAAGTGGGCTTAGTCCATGCACAAGCGCGTAAAAGAACGCGTCTTGATTAACCACTTAACGCGTCTCTTCTCCCTCACGCGCGTCACTGCATCTGCAACTCGCATGTGAGGACGGTGTCAAGTGCATGTCCCTGATATTACTCTATTTTATTTATTATATTCTATCAAGTCGTTGCCGCTCGTGAAAGCAATCATTACCTGTAAATCATGTGTATACCAAACATCCAACTCGGTGAATCGTATCACGTGCGCCCATCTAATATGCTTATGCCAAATGCTCAACACCAAGATCAACCGAACATCATCATCTACAACTTCCACTTCACCTCACGACTGCTGGTAAATCGTACACCTCCACGCCACGGCCGCCGCCGCCGCAAAGCTCACCGCCAT
>NW_020194779.1:0-7827 GCF_003025115.1 Trichoderma citrinoviride
ATTAAGGTCTTAAAAGTATACTTAGTATTTACTTTAACTTTTTTTATAAAAAAAGGCTTTATAAATAAAATCTTTATAAATATAAAACTATTAGCTTATTTTTTTATTAAATATTTATTACTTTTTTTTTTAATATAATAAAGTTTAACTATAGGTTTTTTTTTATTTAGATTTTTTTATAAAGTTAACTAGTTATTACTTTTTTTATATTTTAATTAATCCTTTTACTTACTTTTATAGCTTTTTTATTAATAACTTTAAAAGTTTTAAAGTTATATTACTTATTTTTTATTATAAAATTAGTTTTATTTTAAATTTATTTTAAGTTCTTTTTAAAAAAATATAAAGTTAGCTATAATAAAAAACTATAGCTTATAAAGTCTATTTAAGAATTATAAGTTATTATAAACTTATATTATCTTTTTTAATTAATAAATTAAAGCTATAAGATTATAGTATTATATTTTTTTATACTTATTATTTTTTATATTTATTATTCTTTTTTTTAATAGTTCTTATTTTTTATAAATAAAAGAGATAAACTTATTAAAGGTATTTATAAATAATATTAAAAAGTAAAGAGAATTAAGATTATAAAAAGGTTTTAATAAAGTATAACTTTAATTATACTAACTAGATTATAACTTTATATTAAATATAAAAGGAATTTTAAATATAAAAGTTAAAGATTAATTATATTTATTTTTAAACTCTTTATAAAGGCATAAGTTATTTACCTTTTTATATTTATAAATATATTATAAAGCTATAATTCTTTTAGGCTAAAGCTATAAGCTTTTATTAATAAGATTATATTAAACTTATTTAATATTTATACTCTTTTTATATTAAGGTTTATAATAAAAAGACTTAAATCTTTTTAATTATCTTTTTATACTATTAATTATAAAAAAAGCTATAATTAGCTTAATTTTATTAATATATATTTTAGCTAATATTATAAAGGCTAATATATTAAAAAAAGTAATAGTTTTAAAATAAGTATTTTAACTTTAGGTATTTTATAACTTTATTTTAAATTTTAATTTATATTAATAATATTATATAAGGGATATTTATTTTAATAATAAATTATATTAAGCTTATTTTATAATAACTCTTTTCTTTTATTAGCTTTTTAATTTAAGTTTTAATTAATTAAGTATTATTTAAAATATTTAGTAAAAGAATAATATTAAACTTAATATATATATTAAAAAAAGGTAATGATTTTTTTTATTAAATATAAAAAGATAATAAATATTATATTTTATAAAGCTAAGTAAAATATATTTAATTTTTTTATTATTTAGCTTTTTTTATTATATTTATAAAATAAAATATTAAGTAGCTATACTTATAGTTTTAATATTAAAAATATTTAGCTATTAATTAAAAATAATTTTATATAATATTTTTTTAAAGTATTATATAAGCTTTAATTTTATAAATAGTTAATAGTTTTTAATATTTTAAACTAGTATTATTTAAATATACTTTTATTTATTAAAGTAAGAAAAAGCTTATTATATATAATAATATTAAAGCTTTTTATAATACTATTAAATTAATATTACTTTATTAATAATACTTTTAAAATAATACTTTATTTTATTATTTAATAATTAAATTCTTTATTATTAAATTCCTTTACTTTATTTAAATATATAACTTAATATTAATAGCCTTATAGCTTTTTATTTTTTAAAGTTTATATAAAATATTATATAAATCCCTAGGCCCTTTATTTATCTTTAATTACTTTATTATTATTAAACTTACTATAGTTATTAATAAAAGTAATTTAATATTTCTTTTTATTATAGCTTATTATATAAAAAGGTTTATAAATATTAATATAAAGTATTATTATAAGAGCTATATAAAATTACTAAAGGGGCTATAGTTTAAGTATCTTACTTCTTTCTTTTATATATTATAGTTTTATAAAATGTTTTTTCTATATAATAAAATTAATAAAAATATAATAAAAATATATTTAAGTTATTTATTAGCTTAAAATACTATATAATTCTTAAAAATATTTATATTTATTTTTATAAGCTATATAATAATATTAAAAACCTAGGCTTAGTTTAAGTTTAGTTTTTTATATATTTCTTATATATTTTAAAATAACTTTTTATATATTTTTATAAAGCGTTTTATAAACTATTATAATATATTAAATATATACTTATATAAATATATATTAAGTAAAAAATTAGCTTTTAACTTTAAGTTAGATTTTCTAACCCTTAATTAAATAAAAATAAAATATTTTAATAAAATATATTTTTTTATTTAATTATCTTATTAAAAACCCCTTTTTCTTTTTTATAGTATTTTTCTAAAATTAATTATAGATTTTTTAAGTTAAAAGAGGTTTTTATAAGTCTTTATATATAAACCTTTATTAAGCTACTTTAAGCTAATTATAGCCTCTTTAGTATTTTTATATAGCCTTTATAATAATACTCTTAATATAAATAATATTTTTTATAAACTCTTTTTATTAAAGCTAGCCTTAGTATAAGACTTTTTTTATTTATTTTTAAAAATAAAATTTATAAAAATAATATTCTTAAGCTATAGTTATTTTATTAATTATATTTTTAAAATACTTTAAGTTATTATTATTTAAATAGCTTATATAATTATAGTATAATTTAAGTTTTAAGTTAACTATATATAAGACTAATATTTATATAAAAAAAGATTTTATTTAAAAAATAAATAAATTATTAAATTAATAAGCTATAGATTTTATATTATTTATTTTAATTATTTAGCCTTTTTAAGCTATTTTTATTTTCTTTTTTTAAGTTAAAAAGTTAATTAAAATTAAGTTTAAGCTAAGTATTAGTATATAAAGTATATTTATAAGTTTAATTATAATAAATTAAAACTAATTTATATATTTATAAATAAGTATATTAATATCCTTTATTATAATTCTTAAGTTCTTAATATTATTAAGTATATTATAATATAATTAAAGTAATATTAATATAAATTCTTTTTAATAATATATAATATACTATTTATAATTTAAGTTTAATTTATATAGCTTTTAAGTTATATTATAATATTTTTATTATTTTAAAAAGATATAAAGAAGTTATTATTAAATTATATAACTTTTATTAAAAATAAAGTAAATTTAATAAGATTTATAATTAGCTTTTTATTTATAACTAGTAGCTAGTAATATATTTTTTAATTCTTTTAATATCTTCTTATTCTTAAATATAGCTCTTAATATATATTCTTTATATAATATATTTTATTATAATATATATATTTTAATACTTTTATAAAAGCTAAGCCTTTACTCTTTATTAATAAAGCTATTCTCTTATATAATATTTATTAAAAATAAAGGCATTAATATAAAAAGTATTTATATATAAATAATAAAAGGTTAATTAAATTATAAGTATAAGTAAAAGCTAATATATTATTATTTAAATAAAAAGAATTAAAGTTAATAAATATATATTTTAATAAATTATAAGCCTAGCTTTTTATTAAAATTATAAATAAATAATAATTATTAATACCTTAAGTTATTATTAAAATTAATTCTATTAAACTTATTATATTTTAAAAGGTAATTATTAAATTAAAAAAATATTAAAAAATAGCTAAGAATTATAACTTAAATAAGCTAGAATTATATTAAATAAAAATAATATTATTAAATAACTTAGTTATTAATTTAGATTTTTATTAATAATATTAAAAAGACTATTAAAAAATATAAGAAAATAAAAATTAATTTAAAATAGAGAATTTCTTTAATTAAATAAATAAAGACTTTAAAAATAATATAACTCTTAATATTCTCTTATTATTTAATATTAAAGGGGTTTTAAAAGTAATTATAAAACTTATCTTAATATAGCTAAAATAAAAAATATATTAATTTATAAAAAAGTAATTAATTTATATAATACTTTAACTTATAATATATATACTATATAAATAAAAGTATTTTTATTATTATATTTTCTTTAATTTTATAAGTTAATTTAGCTTTAATTATAATTATATACTTAATAAAAAGTATATATATAATATCTTAACTTTTAAATTATATTTTATAATTTTTATAATATTTTTATTTATATAGCTAATTTATTATAATTTATATATATTTTTTTTTATAAATTAATAACTTTTAATAAAAAAAAGGATCTTAATTAAATAAGCAGTAATAATAATAAGTAATATTATTTAAACTAAAGCTTAAAAAGCTTAAAATAAAAAGTATTATATACTATACTTATATAAAAGATTTAATTTTATTTTTTTAAAGCCTTAGACTTTAAATATATAAATTAATTAAAATATAAGGCTTTATTAATTATACTTTAATATATTTATTACTTAAATAAAAAAGAGGATAGGGTTAATAATATAAAGCTATAGCTAATATTTATTTTTATTATAATTATTTTTCTTTTTTTTAATAACTTATTTTAATTTTTTTTTTCTTTTTATTATTATATTAATAAAAAAAAAAAAAGGTATTATATATATCTTTTAGCTTTTTTTTTTAAGTAAAAGCTTAAATATTAGCTTATAATATTTATATAATAGTATTAATTATAATATTTACTTTTTTCTTTTTTTATACTTATTTAATTAAATCTTAATTAATATCTTAAAGTATTAATAATAAGAATAAAAAAGCTATTATATTATTATTTTTTATTACTTTTTTTCTTCTTTTTTATTATTATTAAAATATATAGTTAGGTTTTATTTTTTATTTTCTTTTTTTTATTTTTAACTTCTTAAAGTTATTTTTTTTTATAATTAAAAAAAAGAAGATAAAGCCTTAATAATTAGCTAATATAATAAAAAAAAAGGTTTTTTTTATATATATTATAAGTTATTATTAATATATATATTACTTTTAATTTAATATAATAGCTAATATGAAAAAAAATAACCTTAAGCTTATTACTTTTTTTAGTATAAACTATAAGTTCTTTAATAATAGCTCTTTTTATTATATTATTTATATAGCTAAAAGTAATTATTATTTTTTATATATTTTCTTTTTCTTTTTTAAAAGTTTACTTATTTATTAATAGCTTTTAGTTTTTTTACTTTTCTTAATAATATTATAATATTATTAAATTATTAACTTTACTTTTTAAAAAAGTAATACTTAATAATTAATAATAACTTTAATATATTACTTAAAGTAAATAATAACTAGCTAATATTTTTTTTAAAGTATTTAAGTAAAGACTTATTAATATTTTTATTAATTTATATTTAATATTAAATTACTTTAAATAAATATATTATATTAAGTATAGCTTACTTTATTCTTATTATAAAAGTATTATTATATTAATAAGCTATACTTAGCTTTTTATAACTTAATAAAAGCTTATTTTATAAAAGTTATTTTATTTTATTTTTTATATATTATTTAAAATATAATTCTTTTTTAATTTTAAAAAAATATATTAGCTTTTCTAGCTTAATATTATATTAAAAAAGTAAGTAATAAAGTAGCTAGCTTTAAAAATAATTATATAAAAAGAATATTATTAATATTTTTTTTTAAAAAAAACTATAGATATATTATATAATATACTATTTTAATAATAGCTTATTAAAGTATTATAAAAGAATTATATATAAAAATAAGCTATAACTTAAAATAGCTATATTAATAAGTTAAAGAGGTTTTATATAAGTATAAATAAATATAAAAGTATAATAAAAGTAAAAAAGTTAATAATAAATAAATAAAAAAGTTTTTTTTATTACTTTTAAGTTTTTAAATAATACTTTTTTATTAAATATTATAATAATCTTTTTATTTATAAAAATATTAAATATTATAATAATTTTTTTATTTATAAAAATATTAATTATTATAGCTTATAAGTTATAAAAGTTATAAAAACTATTATAACTTAGTTAAAGTTAAGTTAAGTTTTTATTTTAATTATAAATTTTATATATTTAAGCTTTAAGGTTTTTATAAATTTAATAAATAAAAATAAAAAAAACTTTTATAAATAAAAAAAAATCTCTTTTACTTATTATATTACTTAAAAGTAAATATACTAGCTTTTATTTTTATAGCTTTTAATAAAGGTATTTATTAAATTATTATAAATTTTATTAAAAACTACTATTTTTTATAAGAATATTATTAAAGGCTA
This sequence comes from Trichoderma citrinoviride, assembly GCF_003025115.1. Classification (NCBI taxonomy): domain Eukaryota; kingdom Fungi; phylum Ascomycota; class Sordariomycetes; order Hypocreales; family Hypocreaceae; genus Trichoderma; species Trichoderma citrinoviride. Next base: position 6,198 of record NW_020194779.1, read on the forward strand.
TATCTTTTTATAATAAAAACTGCCTTTTTATAAAAATATTATTAAAAGCTATACTTTTTATAATAAAAGCTACTTTTTTATAAAAATATTATTAAAAGCTATACTTTTTATAATAAAAGCTGCTTTTTTTATAAAAATATTCTTAAAAGCTAAATATTTTTATAATAGCTTAATCTTATATAAGCTTTTATTTTTTTTTAACTTTTATTTTTATTTTCTTCTTTTATTATTACTTAAATAAAGAGATTTAAGAAAATTCTCTTTAATATTATATTACTTTTTTTATAATAGCTTTATTAATTCTTAAGCTTTTATTTTTTTTTTAGTTTTTATTTTAGCCTTTTTTTTATTATTACTTAAGTAAGAAGATTTAAAAAGACTAAGTTTTTTTATTTAAGTTTACTTTATTTTTACTTTTTACTTTTATTTTATTTTTTAACTTTAAGCTTAAGTTTTTTTTTATAATTTTAAAAAATATAAAAGGTATTTATTAAGAAATTCTAAGCTATTTATTATTTATATTTTATAAGCTATTTTATTTATTTTATAAAGTAATAATATTCCTTTTTAATTATTATATAGTTTTTAATTTTTTTAACTTTTTATTCTTTTTTTTAAGTTATTTAAGTTAAGTATTATTAAAAGTTTATTTAAGCTTTTTTTATAAACTTTTTATAACTTAAGAAAATTAATAAAAAAGATATTATAAATATAAATATATTTTTTTAATAAAGCTAGCTTATAAGCTTATATTTTTACTTTTTAAATAAGCTTTTTTAATTATTATTAAATACTTAGAATTTTTTTTATATATTATTTTTAATATAAGTTTTTTTTAATATAAAAGTTAAGTTTATATTTATTAAAGGCTATAAATAAAATAATACTTATTATTATATTTTTAATAATATTAAAGTAAAATTATTTAAATAAAAAAAGGCTAAGTTATATTACTTACTTTTTATTAATAAAGTAATATAAATAGTATTTAATAACTTAATTTATTCTTTTTATTTATTTATTAATATAAAAGTAAAATACTATTAAAAGCTTTTACTTAATTTTTAAAATATAATAAAGTTTTAATTAAAATCTACTTATAAAAACTAATTTTTTATTATTTATAATTTCTTTTATTAAGCTATATATTAATTTAATCTTTTAATAATATAACTTTATAAGCTTTATAATAATTATAATTATATTAATAAAAAAGTATTTTAAATACTTTATAAAATAGTTTATAATTATAGAAATTATATTTACTTTTTTACTTTTATATATTATAAGTAATAGCCTTATAATAAAGTTTATTATAAATTCCTTTTATAATCTTAAAAATATTAATAAAGATTTTAAGTACTTATATAGCTTATATTTTTAAGCTATATTACCTTAATATTAAGTATAAGTTTAAATATAATATTTAATATTTTAGCTTATTTACTTTTAAAAAAACTTATTTTAAATAAGCTTAAGTATATAGCCTTTTTTAAAATAGCTTATTAAAGGATTATTATAATATAAATTAATAGTTTTATTATAAAAATTATTATTATTTAAAATATAAATATAATTCTTATAATAAAAAAGACTTTTATTATTTACTAATTATATATTAAGGCTTTAA
>NW_020194780.1:0-7723 GCF_003025115.1 Trichoderma citrinoviride
TACTACTATATGCTTTATAAGCGCAGCTAGTTTACTACTATTTATTAATTAAGTGTTTTTATATTTTCTTTATTAATATTATCTGCTTTTTTTACTTTTATAATACTAGTGTCTGCTATATTTAATAATAACTAGAAATGCTTAAAGCGCTAATAAGATAAGGCCTTTATAAGCCTATTTACTAGCATCTCTTATATTAAGAGATAAGAGACTTTAAATATTCCTTTTTAATATTCTTAATAAAGCTATATATTATATATATTTATATAGTATAAATAAGTGCTAATTTAATTACTTATACTAATTATAAGTTATATAGTTTATAAGTTATTATAATTAAGGTTTTAATTACTATTTAAATTAAACCTTATATATATAAATAGGCATTATAATATAATAGCTTTTTTTACTAGTTAAGTAAGTAATAATAGCTCTGCTTTTATAATTAAAGTACTTATTATACTTTACCTTATTATATTTTATATAACTAGGCTATTAAATAATATTATTAAAAACCCTTAAAATAACCTTTTTATATTAGTATTATTAATAAAAGAAGTATTATTAAAGGCGCTTATAACTTATAATTTATTTACTTATTTATATTATAAAGTAAGGTGCTTTTATATATAAAAATATTAAATTAGCTAGTTAATAGCTTTTTAATAGATTTTACTAAGGTTAGTAAGGAAGTATAATAAGGCTAAGGTAGTATATGCTATATTAAGGTATATTATAATTACTATATATAAGGCTAAGCCTAATTTCTCTTAGTATTACTTAATATTTACTCTTATAGCTTAGCCTTAATGCTTTAAAAGCTTAACTGCTAAAATTAAAATTATTAAATATTAATTTTAATTAGTTAAGAAGGCTAAATTATTATATAATCTTTATAATATAGGTTTTATAAAATAAAATAATTATATACTTATTATACTTTTAAATAATATAAATTCTTAAGAATTAAGCTATATTACCCTTTTTATAAAGCTTATATTTTATTTTTAAAGCCTTAATTAGCTTAGTATAGTATGCTTTATCCTCTTTATAATATATAATAATAATATTATTTATATAAAAGTATAAAAATAGCTTTTTATCTTTTATATAAAAAAGGCAGCTCTTTTTAAAATAAGCTTTTAAGCCTAATAAGGAAAGCTTAGTTATAAATTCCTTATATTATAGCTTTAGTAAATCCCTTAAGCTATAAAGGGCCTTCTTAAGCTTTATAAGCTTTCTAGCCTTATAAAAGCCTTATAGTATTTTATATATTATAAAGACACCCTGCTTACTGCACTTTATATTTAAAAAGGCGTTTTTAATATTATATTATTTAAGCTTAAGGTTAAATTTAGCTATTAAAGTAACTAGAATATAAAAGAAATATAATATAAGTATTATTATATAGGTTTCTTTAATTATTAAGCTTTCTTAAAGATCTCCTTAAACTATAAGTCTTGCCTTATATCTCTTTAAGTTACTGTTTTACTTAAATTTATAAAAAAACACTTATTTAACTAGAATTAGCTTTAACTTAGCTTTTTCTTTATTAATCTCTTTTTAAGTTCCTTTAGCTATTAATATATTTATTTCCCTTTATATAGCTTTTATAAATTACTTTTTTAAAAAGTGTTTTAAAACCTTATTCTAGCTTTCTAGTACTTTAACTAAATTATAGATATTTTTAATAAGTTAATTTAATATATTTTATTTATTCTTTTATTATATTATAGCTTTAAGTATTATAAATATAGTTATAAAGCTTAATAAGTTATTTTCCTTAGCTAAGGGCTAATTAAGCCTTTTTTTTAATTCCTTATAATAAAAGAACTTATTAAATATAGCATATACCTTTAAGCTATTGCCTTAACTTTATTAATTAAACCTTTATAGCAGTAGTAAGGTTATTTCTTTAGCTTATTACCCTTTTTACTATATGCTTTTATATAGTTTATAGCCTTATTATCTACTTAATATATCTTCTAGCTAATTTTCTAATCCTATTAAATTAAATAATTCTCTAAAAGTAATATTAATTATAAGCTTACTGCGCTTTATATTCTTTAGTTATATACTCTTTTAAGCACTTTTAAACCTTTTATATACTATATATTATATATTTATTTTAAGGGTCTTTTTTAGTATTTATAACCTTATTTATTACTAGCTCTTTTTACTAAAAGAGCTTTACTTAATAGCCTTTTAAGCTTCTTTTTATAATTTTAAGCTAACTATTAAGCTTCTTTAAGTAAGATCCTTATTAATAAGTATATCTTATAATAGTAGAGGGTATTTTAATTTATCCTCTTCTGCCTGCTTAAAAAGCTTATTAAGCTCTTTAATAGGCAGTTACTTTACTTCTTGCTTTTTTAAATAAAATGTTATTTTATTAAATTTAATATTCTTTATTATAAAGATCTTTTTAAGGCAGGGGATTTAAATCCTATATATATTAGTGGCTTTATAGCTTATTAAATAACTAATTATCCCCTTAAGGTTTACTTTAAAATATCTCTTTTTAATTCTAGCTTCTTAATCTTTATAAAGTATATAGGCCTTATAGCTATATATATATATCTTATTTTAATTAAGTCTTAAGTCTATATTAGGCTTTTAAATAGCTAATAGTATATATAGCTAGAACTATTCCTTTAACTTATATACTAATATTTATATATTATATATATATAAAAGGCTAATATAAAGTAAATAAATAATAATAAAAGCGCTTTTAATCTATAGCTCCTTAAGCAGATTAACCTTTTTAAGTATTTTAATAAACTTAATTATTATAGTCTAGCTAGAATACTTAATTCTACTATTTAGCTTATATATATAAAGGGGTATAAGCTTAAGAATAATTCCTTTTTCTTTTACTTAGCTTTAATAATATATAATACTATTAATTACTATAATAGCCTTTTTATTATCTTAATAAATTTAATATATTAAAAGCCTAAATTATTTTTTAATTAAGTAGTTAAAATAGTATAAAATATTAAAAATTATTTATAATTACTTATTAGCTAAGTAATATATATATAGCTATTTACTATACTCTTCTTTAATTATAATAAGCTATTTTAAGCTATTAAACCTTAGTTTATAATCTTAAAAATCTTAGTAAATATATTAAATAGAGTATAGTAATATATAATTTAATAGTCTTTTTAAAATAACTTATATTATATATATTAATATATATATAAGGCACTTTAAATACTTAATTCCCTTTATTTATATATTCTAAATATTAGCTATAAGCGCTTATATTACTTATAGGCTAAAGTGCCTTAAATAAAAATGCTATAATAACTTTAAATTCTCTTAAAGTCTTAAAGGATCCTTACTTAGTTACTAAAAGCATATTATAAATATAATAAACTATTTCTATAGCTATCTGCGCCTTTAAGTAATATAATAAAAGCATATATATAATTAATAGTTATAAAAGGCATAGACTTAATAAGGCTTATATTTAAAAAAGACTAGGTTATATTATTTACTTAGTTTTTTTAAAAGTATATCTTTTTTAAGCAGTTTAAAGTATAATAAGTAGTTTTATTTACTATACTAAATACCTTTTACTTTAAGCTTTACTTTTAATATAATATTAATATAAAAGCCTTTAATAATAGCTATATCTTTTAATATAATATTTATTATATTAAGGCCTTTCTTATTATTAAATATCTTCTTAAGCTTTTAAATGCCTTTTTTAATAATTAGAATCTAGCTTATACTAGCCTTAACTTAATCTTCTTTATTTATTAAAATAAAAAAGCCTAGTTTTAGTAAATTAATACTTTTAATAAAGTGTATTAATTTATAAAAGTTAAAGACTATGCTATAGCTTAATAAGTATATATAATTAAGTATTATATATATACTAGCAGGCCTTTTTAAGCTTATAATCTAGGCATTTAATATAATAAAGATTGCCTTTAAAAGATAGTCTCCCTTAAAGGAATTTAAAATAGGGATTTTATTAAAGTTAATGCTGTCTTTTTTAAAATTTAAGCATAGCTTTACCTATTAGTCTTTACTAAGCATATTAAGTATATTAGCAATCTGCTTTTTATTAAAGAGATTCCTTAATTACTTATCTACCTTTTTAATAATATAATAATTTAAAATTAAGTAATCTTTAAGGCTTTAATTATAGTTACTAGTTCTTTTTAAATAGGGATATTTATATTTAAATTAATTACTATAATTATTTTATTTAACTTACTTATTAAGAGCTTAATTATTATAATTTAAGCAGTTCTTAAAGGTTAAGTAAGCTCCTTAGCCTATTAACTTCTTTTTATAATTATTAAGAATTAATAAGAATATTATTTTATATTAGTTAAGAGATATAATCTTAAAGGAATTAGTATTAATATACTCCTTAAGCTTAATAAGCTTTATATATACTTATATAAGCATAAATTGCATTTAAATAGTATTAAAGAAGTTACTAATAGCTATATAGCCTTAGACTTTAAGAATTTTATATATTAATGCCTTAAAGTAGGCTTTTAACTATTAAGTGTATTATTACTTAGGCTTTAAATTTATATATTATATATCCTTAAATACTACTAGATACTTATTTTTAATATCTTTATAAATACTTAAATTACTTAAGGTAATAGCTAATTTTAAGGCTTTAATAATAGACTAGGTTAAGTACTTTATTATAAAAAGGTTATAATCCTTTAGCTATATAAGGGCATGCTAATAAATGCCTTAATTAACTATAGTAAATATTTAATCTTAAATTATGCTATTTACTTATTTATATATTACTTTAATAGTTTAAAGTTATTATTTATAGTTAATAAGCTCTTAGTAAGCTTTTTATTTTTTATTAAAGGTTAATACTGCTTTTTTCTTTATACTAAAGATCTCTTTTATAAAGGCTTTAACCTCTTTAAGGTCTAGGTTAATAACCTTAAGCTTAAAGAGATTATTTAGTTACTTAGTAAGCTTTAGATTAATATATTCTTAAATACCTTTAGTTATAGTATAAGATTATAAAGTATATAATTAAAAAACTTACTAATTAAAAAGCTTAAGCTTAATAAAGGCTAGTAATTTAACTAATCTTATTATTTAAGTAATAGAGTTTATTATATAAAGGATAATTAAGATATATATATATATAATCCTTATATATTATAAAAGTTACTAAAATGCATTACTACCTAGGCTTATAACTATTATAACGCTTAAATAGCTTAAATTAAGCTTTAAAATAGAGGTTTTAAAGTGCCTTAATTTTATATAAGAAAATGGCTATAAGAGCCTTATATATAGGTCTTTAAGAAGTTATCCTCCTTTTTATCTAGCTAAGCTTTTAATACTATAATTTAATATATATTCCTAGCTCTCCTATAATAAGAAGGTGCTTTTAAGTATAAATGCTTAATATACTTATAATAGCATAACGCACTGCGTTTTAAGCTTTTTATAATATAAATATATAGTTATAGTAATAGTATTTATAAAATAATATAAGTCTTAAATATATCTGCTTTTAAAATAAAATTATTAAAAAGTATTATAATTAGTTATATAAAAATTAATTAATATATAGCTAGATATTAAAAATACTAAATATAATTAATAATAAAAAAATATTAATATATATTTAGCATATAGTAAAAAGTAATATTAACTAGTAAGTATATATAAGCTTAGTATATTATTTATATATTTATAATAAGTATATTAAGATTATATAATAAAAATAATATTAAAATTAAAGTAAGGAGTTAGTAAAGTTAATAAATAAGGTAATAGAATTAATCTTAAAAGACTTATTAAAGAATAAGAATAAGATATTTATTTTAAAAATCCTTTAAGTTTAACTAAAGCACTTTATTAAAGATAAAAGGATAAATAATATTAAATTTAATTAAGAGCTATAAGTATAAGGTTATTTAATTATAAAGATATAATAATTATTAATTTATTTAAGCTAGATATAATATATAATACTAAGAGTAGTTTTTTATATATTAAGGGTTTAAAGTATATCTTTATTATATACTTACTTTAAATACTAATATTATAAACTTAGTTAATAAATAAAGTTATTACTACTTACTTATATTTATTTAATAAATTACTTATTATATATATAGGCTAATTAGTCTTTATTTATAAAAGTATTAAGCCTTACTTACTAATTAATTATTTACTAAAGCAGGCTATATTATAATTATATAAATAATATATAAAGTTAAGCTTTTTAAATTTAATATACTTTTTTTTATTATTTTAAAATAATAACTATTTTACTTTTTTTAAAGTAAATAATAAAAATAGTTTTATTTATTATTATAATTCTTTATTTAAGAAAAATAATAATATTAAGATATATTTAAAATAGTATTATTATTTTACTTTTATTAAATACTTATAAATTATATATAAAAGAGAGAAGCACTTCTTTAACTTAAAGTTTTATAATATAAAAGTAAGTAATATACCTTTTTTAAAATTAATAAGTATTAACTAATATTAAGATATAATAAAATAAAATAATAATTATAGTTATAAACTAATAGTTATTAAGTATATATAGAATTAAATATTAAGTAAGCTAGTAATTATTAATATAATTATTACTAGTTTAATAAAGTTTAAATATAAAATAAAGTATATATTTAAAAAAGCTTAAAAGTCTAACTTCTTAATTAAGGTTATAAAATAAGGAATTTTAAAATACTTTTAAAAATAAAATATATAATAAAAGACTAATTAAAAAAGTAAATAATAAAAAAGAGTATAATAACTAAATTTAATAAAGAAGAATAAAATATAAATAATAAGCTATAAAATTTTAACTTTATTATATTAATAATATTTCTTTAAAATAATAATATAGCTTATATAAGGTATTTAAAAAGTAATAGCCCTTTTAGTATAGTTAATATTATAAAGTTATACTAAATAATATTACTTAATAAGTATATTACTTAAAATAGCTAGTAAAAGGCTTAGAATAAAATTTTAATAACTTTTTATTTAAAGTAATAAAGTATTAAGTAAAAAAAAGTATTAAGTAAATTATAATAGTAATATTATATAAGATAAACTTAATTTAAGTATTATAAAAGTATATAAGGTATAGTAAGGTAATTACTAAATAAGTAATTACTATTAAACCTTATAGTAAACTTAAGAGTATATAAAGTTATACTACTAGAAATTAAAGTAAGATAATTATCCTTTTTTAATATAAGAATAAAGATAAATACTATAAAGTATAAAATTACTTATAATATATTAATAAGCAGAGCTTAATAAAGCTTAATAAAAAAAAGATAAAATAAAAAACTAATATTACTTTAAGAGCTATAGCTATATAAAAGCTAAAAAGACTTTTATAAAATAAAGTAAAGATAAAATACTTAATAATATAAAATAATATATATATATATTATTAATAATAGTATTATAATTATAAATAAATTATTTAAGTATAGTAATACTATATAAACTAAATACTAGTAATAAGTTTAAAGTATTTAAGAATTATATTATATTAGTAATTACTTTATAAATAATACTATATCTCTTTTATACTAGTAACTACTTTATAAATAATACTAGTATTTTTTTTATACTAGTAACTGCTTTATAAATAATACTAGTATCTCTTTTATATTAGTAATTACTTTATAAATAATATTAGTATCTCTTTTATATTAATAACTACTTTATA
>NW_020194781.1:0-7701 GCF_003025115.1 Trichoderma citrinoviride
TTATTATATATATTTTATATTTATTATATATATTTAATTATAAATATACTTATATATTTTAAGTTAAATATATAAATATATTTAACTTAAAATATAATAAAGCTAAAAGCTTAAAGTTTATATTTAAATTAAAGCTAAAAAAAATTAATTTATAAATAAATATTATATTATATTATATATAAATTTAATAAAAAGTAATTTAAAGACTAAATTAAGTTAATTCTTATTATAAAAAGCTTAAAAATAATACTTAAAATTTTAATTTTTTTTTATAAATAAAATATAATATTAAGTTATTTTTTTATTATAAAAAGATAATAAAAACTATATTAAGAATAATTTATAAAAATTAATTTATAATTTAAAACTATATTATTAATAATATTATATAATTAAAATATATATATATATATATAAAAATCTATAAGTTAAGAATTAATAATATTCTTATAATATAAAATAATTAATTATTATAAATATAATATTATAAATATTACTATTATAAATTACTTTAAGTAATTTAATAATAAAGTTTATTAAAATTTCTTATTATAAATATATTAAAATAAGTAATTATATAAGTTTATTATATAATTAATAATATTTTAGCTTAAACTTTTAATAAATTATATATATATTAATATATATTTTAATATAATTTTATATTTAATTAATAATAATATAAAGTAATTTTTATAAATAGTTTATATATATTTTAATATTTAGTTATAATATTATTATATAAAAATATAAGAATTTCTTATTATATATTAAGAAAAAGAGAAATTTAATAATAAAATTTTAAAATTTTATTCTTATTTTTTATTTATATTAAAGATTTTTATTTTATAATTATAAATTCTTAAAAATTTATATACTTTTATAATAATAACTTAACTTAAGTATTTTTTTATTAAGCTTATTATAATACTTTTTTTAATATTATTTTATAATATATTTATAATACTTTTTATTATACTTTTTACTTATTTATAATTAAAATTAACTAATATAGCCTTTAAATATAAATTATTTAATATATTATTAATATAACTCTTTTAGCTTAAAGAATTAATTTTAATAATAACTTAAAGTTTAAGTAATTAATTTTTAAAAGTAGCTTTAAGTTATAGATTTTTTTTAAACTTTTATTTTTAAAAATATTAATAATAAATTAATAAAAAAGTAATTATATATAACCCTTTTTAATTCTTATTTTATATAAATATTATTTTAAAATATAAATATATTAATAAAATTAAACTTTTTAATATAAAACTTAATTATAAAATTATATAAAGTAAGCTTTTAATATTAAAATACTTACTTTATAATAATTTTTTTAATATAAAAAGTAAGTATAATTTAAATAATTTATAATAACTTAAATAAAATATAAAAAATAAATAAAATAATATTATTATATATATAATACTTTAATAATAATAAGTATTTTTATATTTAAAATAATATAATATTATTTTAATAAGTTTAGCTTTTTTAAAAAGAAATATAATTAAATATTATTAGCTTTAAAAGAATTAAAAAATCACTTAAATAATATATTTAAAAGTATTTAGCTTAATATAAATAAATATTATAATATTAAAGTAAGTAAAAATAAATTATTCTTAAAATTTATTTTTAAATAATTAAAATACTTTTTACTTTTTTTTATTAAAATAAATAATTTAGTTTTTTTTTATAATTAAATTAATTAGTAATAATATAATAATTTTATTATAATTTTTAATAAAATAATAATAATAATTATAAAAGCTAAAAAATTAAAAATTACTTTAATATTTAATAATTTAAAATTATAATAACTTTAACTTAATTTTATTTTATTTAAATATTTTTAAGATTTATAATAAATCTTAAGTATAATATTATAATTATATAAAACTTATACTTTTATAAATTAATATATAGCTTATATTATTTTAATTATTAAAGAACTTTATAAATATAGTTTTTTATATTTTTTTTATTTTAATTATAAATAAGAATGTTATTTAAATAAAAATAAAATTAATATAAGTTTATTATATTATAAAACTATTAATAAAACTAAATAATAATACTTAATTAAAATAAATTATAATAATTTTAAAAAATAGTTTCTTTTATTACTTTATTAAAACTTAATATAATAATATATATTTTTTAAATTTAATTTTATAAAACTTATAATATTTTTTAATTAATTTAAAATTTTATAAATTAATAATAATAAAATACTATTTTTTAATAATTTAATTAAGTTTTTAAAAATTAATATAAAGTTTAAGTTTATTTTTTTTTAATATAAATAAAACTAAAGCTTTATATAAATTAATATACTTTATAATTTATTTATTTTATAATATATAATTAATATATTTATAAAATACTTATAACTCTTTTATTATAAAAAAGTAAAGAAGTCTTTATAAAAATATATAATTAAGTTTAAGGCTTATTATATAAATAAAATTAATAAAAAAAGTAAGTTTATTATAGCTTTAATATTTATAATATTAAAATAATTATAATATTATAATAATATATAATAGAATTAAAGTAAAGTATTATTTATATTTTAAATATATAAGACTTATTTATTAAATACTTTTACCTTAATAATAATATAAAAAAGATTAAAAGTATATTATATTTTTTTAAATTAATAATATATAAGTTTTTTTTTAATTTTATAATATAAATTATACTTTATATTATAAAGATAAAAGCTTTTTATTATTTTATTTATAAAATTCTTAAAATAATATTTTTATATATATTTATAATTATAAAACTTATTTTAATTTTTTTTACTTCTTAATTATTAATAATATATAGCTATTTATTATAATATTTATAAAAGTTTTAAGCTAAAGTTTAAAAAGCTTTAATTTTTTAAAAGTTTATAAAAAGTAATAAAATATATTTTATTATTTTTTTACTTATTATATTAATAATATTATTATTATTAATAAATATTATTTTATATTTTTTATATTATTATTTATTATATAATTTAATTTATATTAAATAATATAAAAATAATTTAATATTTTAAATAGTAATTAATAAATAATTATTAAGTTTTTAAGCTTATTATATTAAAATAAGAATATTATTAATATAATAATTAGTTATATTTATTATATTAATTAATTATATTATTTAATATTATACTTAAAGCTTTAATAAATAATATAGTTTTTAACTTAATATTAATTTTTATAATAAAATTCTTTATACTTTTAATACTTTAATAAAAGTTATAGTAATTTTAAAAAGTCTTTTATTATAATAATAATATTATTATTTTAAAATTTTAACTTATTTAAAGTTTTTTTAATATAAATTTAATTTTAATAATTATTATTAAGTTTATAAAAAAGTTCTTTAATTTTTTTTATTTTTATTTTATATTTTTTTATTTTATTTTATTAATTATAATTAATAAATTATTTTACTTATATATTTATAGTATATATTTTTAATTAAATAAGTAAGATTTATAAATTAAGAATATTAATTTAAGTCTTTAATTAATATTTTTTAATAAAAAAGCTAATTTAAATAAGGTTTATTTATTAAATAGCTATTTTTATTATAATAATTTTATAATAATAAAAAAATATATTAAAAGACTTATTAAAGTATTAATATAATTATATAAAAGTATAAGTAGTTTTATATACTTTTATAATTTAATAAAGAAATAATATATATAATATTTAAAATATTATTTTTAAAAAGTCTTATTTTAATTATTATATTTTAAAAGTTAAAACTTTATTTAATTTATTATTAATTTATTTTTTAAGTATAATATAATAAAGTATATTTTATTATTACTTTTATTAAATATTATTAATATTATATTAAAGTAATTATTAATGTTTTAAAAATATATTTAATATTTACTTTAACTTTTTTTAATAAAAAAGGCTTTATAAATAAAGTTTTTATAAATATAAAGCTATTAATTTATTTTTTTATTAAATATTTATTACTTTTTTTAAATAAAATAAAGTTTAATTATAAGATTTTTTATTTAAATTTTTTTATATAATTAATTAATTTTTATTTTTTCTTTATATTTTTATTAATTTCTTTTATTTACTTTTATAACTTTTTTATTAATAACTTTAAAAGTTTTAAAATTATATTATTTATATTTTATTATAAAATTACTTTTATTTTAAGTTTATTTTAAGTTTTTTTTTAAAAAAATATAAAGCTAGTTATAATAAAAAACTATAATTTATAAAATTTATTTAAGAATTATAAATTATTATAAACTTATAGTATTTTTTTTAAATTAATAAATTAAAGCTATAGAATTATAATATTTATATTTTATTATATTTATTATTTTTTATAGTTTTTATTCTTTTTTTAATAAGTTTTATTCTTTATAAATAAAGAAAATAAACCTATTAAAAATATTTAAAAATAATATTAAAAAGTAAGAAAAATTTAAATTATAAAAAGGTTTTAATAAAATATAATTATAATTATATTAATTAAATTATAATTTTATATTAAATATAAAAGAATTTTTAAATATAAAAGTAAAGAATTAATTATATTTATTTTTTATATTTATAAATATATTATAAAGCTATAACCTTTTTTAATTAAAGCTATAAGCCTTTAATAATAAAATTATATTAAACTTATTTAGTATTTATAAGCTTTTTATATTAAGGTTTATAATATTTTTTAAAAATTCTTATTAAATATAAATATAGCTTTTATATTTTAAAAGGCTTTATATTAATATTTTTTACTTTAATAATTCTTTTTAAATTTAAGGCTTTATAAAATTTCTAAAAGTAGTTTTTTTTAAAGCTTAATTAACTTATTTATAATTATTTTATTTATAAAAATATATTTTAATTTAACTTTTTCTTTTTTAACTTTTTTATAAATAAAATAATATTATTTTCTTAATTTATTTTAACTTTTTATTCTTTATTAAATTCTTTATTAATATAATAGCTTTTTAATTATTATAATATATAATAATTATACTTAAAAACTTATTAATTATTATTATTTATTATAATATTATTAAAAATTATAAAGACTTATTAATTATTTTTATTATTTATAATATTATTAAAAAATAAATTTATTATTTACTTTTTTAAAAAATTAATTTATAATTTTATAAAAAGCTATTATAGCTAAATTACTTTTTTTATTATATTTATTTAAGCTATATATTTAGCTTTATAATTTAAAAGTATAATAATAGCTTATTCTTTTTAAAAAAACTAGTTAATTTTATTATTAATAATATTAAGTATATAATTAAAAATTAATTTTTATATATTAAGGTTATTAGCTTAATTAAAATTAATATAATTATAATATAATTATAAGTTTTTAAAAAATATAAAGTATAAGTTTTTAATTATTTAAATATATCTTAATATTTACTTTATAACTTACTTATATATATTATTAAAATTATTTAAGTATTAATTAATAATAGATATTATATAAGCTAAGTTTAGCTTAATATTTAATATTAAGTATATTAATAATTTTATTATTAATTAATATTTTTTTTATTTAGTTAATTTATATAATTTTTTTTAACTTTTTATAAGTTTTTATTATTATTAAAATAAGTAATAATATATAGTTTATTATATTATATTAATATAAAATCCTTTATATATAGTTTTATTAATTAAAAATAACTATTTTTATTAATTTATTATAATATATTTAAATCCTTAAGTAATAATAATATAAAATAAAATTAATTATAAAGTAATATTAATAAAAACTATTTTTAATTTTATTAATTTTTAATTTATTTTTTTAATAAAAAGTAAGTTATTTATATAAAGAATAATAAAAATATTATTTATTATATATAACTTATTATTAATTATAATAATATAAAAGCTAAAGGTTAATAAGTAATTAATAAGTATTTTATATTATATTTATAAAGCTTATATTAAATTATATAAGGCTTTTTTAAGCTTATAAACTTTATTTATATATTTAAAGCTAGTAAGTTATTTAATATAAATATCTTTTTTAACTTTATTATAAAAAATATAGTTTTAATATTTATTTACTTTATTTTTAAAATTTAAATAATAGCTATTATAAAAAAGCTTTATAAGTTATAAGTTTAATAATTAAAGTAAAAATCTTAATATAGTTAATTTTTAAACTATTTAAAATTTTTAATTATTTAATAAGCCTTATATTTAATAACTTAGTTATTTAAGCCTTTTTTTAGCTTATATATTTATTTATTATAAAAAATATTAATATTTAAATTTAAATTAACTAAGTTTTAAATCTTATTTTTTTTAAAGCTTATATTTTTTTTAATATTATATATTACTATTTATTATAAAAAAGCTATTAGCTTATTATTAATATAAGAATATTATATAATATAATATAAATATAAGTAAAGTATTAAAGTTTAAAGTATTTTAAAACTTTATTTATTATCCTTAACTATTTAAAATTCTTTAATATATATATAAGTATTAATATTTTTTTTATTATAGCTACTTTAATTATAAATTAAACTAAGCTTATTTTTTTAAATTACTTTTATATTTATAAAAAAGAATTATTTATTTAAGTTTTAAAAAATTAAATTATTATAATTTCTATAATATTTAATTTAAAATATATATTAAAAAAGCTAATTATTTTTTTTAAAAGTAAAAAGCTAATAAATTAAGTTTTTTATAAAATTAAGTAAAATATATTTAATATTTTTATTATTTAGCTTTTTATATTATACTTATAAAATAAAATACTAAGTTATTATACTTATAGTTTTAATATTTAAAATATTTAGCTATTACTTAAAAATAAATTTAAAAAGAGTTTTAATAAATACTTTATATAAATTATAATTTTATAAGTAATTAATTATTTTTTAAAATTTTAATTAATATTATTTTAAAATGTTTTTTTTTATTATTATAAGTAATAGCTTATTATTATTAAAAGCTTAAAATATAATATATTATATTATTATAAGTATATTAAGTATTTATATTAAAAAGTATTTTTTTTTTATAAAATAGCTAAAAAATATATATTAAATTATAATATTAAAAGCTTAATTAAATAAAAAGAAATAACTTTTTAAAAACTTATATATAAGGCTTTTATAGCTATTTTTTATATAAAATTAAAATATTTTAAAATCTCTTTTTTAAAGCTTAATTTAAGCTATTTAACTATTATAATAATTATAAGCTTAAATAATAATATATTTTAATAACTTTTATAATATATAAAACTTATATATATATATATATATATATATTAATTATTCTTTATATAATAAACTTTATTACTTAAATAATAAAATTAATTAAATTATTAGCTTTTTATTAAGCTTAAGCTTTTTAATTAATAGATTTTTTAATTATATATTTTATACTTTTATATTATAATTAAAATTATTTAAAAATATATTAATTTAAAGCTTATTAAGTAATTAAATAGTTTTTTTAAGCTTAAGGTTATTAGCTTAAACTTTAAAAAAAGTTAAAGCCTTTATAAGAAAACTTTTATTATAAAGGAAAAAGTAATATTAACTTTTAATAAAAATAAAAAGCTTATTAAAAGCTTATTAATTATAAATAATAACTTTAAATTATTAAAATAATATATAAATAAGTAAATAATATAATTTAAAAT
>NW_020194782.1:0-7250 GCF_003025115.1 Trichoderma citrinoviride
TTATTTTTATTAAAATATTAATATATACTTTTTTAAAATAAATACTTTAATAACTTATAATTACTTAATTATTAAATATATAATCTTAATAAAAAAATAAACTTTTTTAATATTAAAATTAAAAGTAAATATAATATATTATAACTTTATTAATAATAATATAAGACTTTATAAAATAATTATAAAAATATTAATATTTATTAAAAAAAGCTTAAAAAAAGAAAAAAATATATATATATTATAAGTTTTATCTTTAAGGTATTATATATACTTTTTTATATTTACTTAATAATAAATTATAGCTATTAAAGTAATAATATTAAAATATTAAAATTATATTTTATATATTATTAAAATATTATAAATATACTAGAATATTATTATAAAAGATAAATATATATTAAAAAAAAAAGAAATAAATAAAATAATATAAAAACTTAATAAATAAAAAAAGTAAAACTATAAGTAATTAAAAAGACTAATAAATTATATTTAAAAAGTAAAGCTTTAATTATATTTAAGAATTATATATTATAATAAATATATTATAAACTTCTTTTAAATTAATAATAAATAATAACTATAAGCCTTAACTTATATACTTAATATAATTAAATATATAAAGAACTTTAAAAGCTAGTTAAGTTAAAGATTATAACTTAAGCCTTAGCTTAAAAAAAGAAAATAACTTAATTTTAAAATAAAAAGTTAATTTAATTTAAAAATATAAAGTATTAATAAAAAGATTAATCTTAATAAAATAAAAAAATTAATATAAGCTTTTAATTAAATAAAAAGTACTTAAATACTTTTTATAAATTACTTATATTTTAATAATATAAGTTTAAAAATAGTTAAAAATAAAAATAAAATAATAAATAAATAAAATATTTATTAAGTTTAAGTTATTAAATAATATAAAGTATTACTATTTAAATAGTATATTTTTACTATTTAAGCAGTATTTAACTTAATATAGCTTAATAAAGGCTTATATATCTAAATTTAAAAAAACTCCTACTAACTTTAAAAATTTATAAAAAAATCTAGAAAAATACTATTAGAATAAAAACTTTTATTATAAAGTTATATATTCTTTTTTTAAAATTTTATTTAAGTTCTTAATAAGCTTTAAAAGCCTAAGTAAAGTTAAAAAGTAAATTTTCTAGCTTAATAAAGCTTTTATAACTATATATTTAAGAGAATTTTATTATTTAAGAAATAAGCTTTTTAAATATATAAAAAGTTATTTAAAATACTTATTATAATATATTAAAAAGCTAGCTTAAACTTTACTATAAGTTCTTTTAAGTTTTTAGCTAGTATAAATAGGTTTAAAAATAAGAAAAAATTATTTTTAAGTTATTTTACTATTAAAATAGCTAATACTATTTTTTTTATAATTTTTAGCTATTTTTCTTTAAGGTGTTATTTTAGCTTAAAAGTATAGTATTTTAAAGGAATTTTAAAAGTACTTAAAATACTGCCCTAATAGTAAAAACATACTGCTTAAATAGTAATACTTAAAGTAATACTTTTTATAAACTTATAATTACTTTATAAAAAGTATATAAAATTATAAAATATAATTTATAATTTTCTTTACTAAGACTATATTATATATATTTTAATAAAGTAATTAATAATAAGTTAGTAAATAATATAAAAAAAAATATACTTAATACTTTTTAATAAAAATAAATAAATTTACTTAATTACTATTATATTAAATATTATATATATTATTAATATAAAACCTATTTATATTTAAGTTAATAATAAAGCTATAATAAAGCTAAAGATAAAAAATATTAAATTAAAATATTAAAAAAAGTATAATAAGAATATATA
This sequence comes from Trichoderma citrinoviride, assembly GCF_003025115.1. Taxonomy (NCBI): domain Eukaryota; kingdom Fungi; phylum Ascomycota; class Sordariomycetes; order Hypocreales; family Hypocreaceae; genus Trichoderma; species Trichoderma citrinoviride. The sequence goes on from NW_020194782.1 coordinate 1,852, forward strand.
ATATTTAAAATATCTTTTTTTTCTTTTTTATTAAATATTATTAATATACTTTTTTTAATAAAATCTTTATTTTTATCTTTAATTATTATTATAGAAATAAGTAATATAAGAGTTTTCTTTAAAAAATAACCCTTTTTCTTTAATAAAGTAAAAGTTATAATAAAAATACTATAATTATAAAAAGGCATTATAAAGTAAGAATAATAATAATTAAAAGATAAAAAAAATACTTTATAAAGTTAAAAAGAATTATAAACCTTTTATATATATTAAAGAATATTTATAAAAAAGCTAGTTAATAAATAAATAAAATAAAGCTATATTTACTTATAATTTAGAATAAAAAATATAATATTATTATTTAAATAAATAAAGTATTAATAAATAAAAGTGCTAAAATATTATTAAAAAAAAAGGTAATTTATTATAAACTTTAATATAAAAAAGTTATAAATATTAAATAAATTTAATATACTTTTATTATTAAAGGCTTATAGCTTTAGCTTAAAAGAATTATAGCTTTATAATATATTTATAAATATAAAAAAATAAATAACTTATACTTTTATAAAAAGTTTAAAAATAAATATAATTAACTTTTAATTTTTATATTTAGAATTCTTTTTATATTTAATATAAACTTATAATCTAGTTAGTATAATTAAAGTTATACTTTATTAAGACTTTTTTATAATTTAAATTCTTTTTACTTCTTAGTATTACTTATAAATACCTTTAATAAAGGCGCCTTATTTAATCTTAATTACCTTACTTTTATTAAACCTACTATAGTTATTAATTAAGGTAATTTAGTATTATTTCTTATTATAGCTAGTAATATAAAAAGGTTTATATATATTAATATAAACTATATTAATAATATACTTCTTTTTTTTAAGTTTTCTTTAATAAGGCTTCTTTTTTATTTAACCTTAAAAATAGGGTTTATATAAGTAATATTCTTATATTATATTTATTTTATTAATTATATCTTTTAGTTTAATAAGGTTATTATTATTAAAGTAACTTATTTAATTATATTATAATTATAATCTTAAGTTTATAATATATAATATAAAGGCCTAAATAAAAAGTATATTAATTTAAAAAATAAAAAGCTTGTTAAAATATATTATTATAATCTTAATCTTATCTTTTTTAATTATCTAGCTTTTTTAAGCTATATATATTTCCTCTTTTAAGTTAAAAAGCTAGGTTATTAAAATTAAGTTTAGCTTAAGGTTAAGAGTATATAAAATATTTATAAAAGTAATAATTATTAATAAATTTTAATTTATATATTATTAAACTATAATTTTTATAATTTTTATTATATTTTAAAATCTTTAATATTATTAAGTATACTTTTAAATAAATAAAAGGCTTTTAAAATAAATTCTTTTTTATAATATATAATATATTATTTATAGCTAAAGTTTAATACTTATATAACTTTTAAACTATATTTAGCTATTTTAAAAAAATATAAAGTAATTATTATTATTATTAAACTTAATAATTTTAAATATAGTAAATATAAAATTCTTCTTTTTAACTAGTAGCTTAAATATTTTTAAGTTAAACTATTTAGTTTATTACTGCTTTTTATTATTTTAATATCTTTTCTTTTTTAAATATAGCTTTTAATAAATATTCTTAATATAATATATCTTATTATAATAAGTATATTATAAAACCTTTATTATTATTAAGTCTTTATTATTTATTAATATTATATATTTTTATATTAATAAGGCTTATATAATTACTATACTACTTTTTTACTTAACCTTTTTAGCTTTAGCACTTTAAATAATACTATTTAATATAAAAAAGACTTTTATATTATAATTTATTTAGAAATTTATATATTAAATTAAATATTAGTTATTTAGTTTATTAATAAATTTAAGTATTAAGTAGCTATTTAATAACTTATACTAGCTTTTAGCTTATAAGAATTTCTTTTAAATAGTTTTAATCTTTTAAGTAAACTCTTTTATTAAGTTTAATAAAGTAAAGTTATAATCTTTTTATTTTAAGTATTAAGGCTAAACTTTTAAAACTTCTTTTTAATATATTAAAAGACTTTTTAAATAGTCTTTTCTTTATTTATTATTTTACTTAATAAAATTAATAGTATTATTTTTAAAATTTTAATATATTACTTTTACTTACTTTTTTAAGTATTTAGTTAATTTATAAAAACCTTATCCTTAATACTATAAATACTTAATAAATTATCTTTTTTAATAAGGTTAATAAGCTTTAGTTAATATTCTTAAATAAAATAGTCCTTTTATTTTTTAAAAGTTAAGAAAGATCTTAAGCTAAAAGTATTAATTATAATTAGCTTAAATTTTAATTTAGTTATAGTATTTTTATTTATAATACTATTTTTTAAATTATTATATTATTAAGCTATATTATAAATATAAATAAATCTTAGTCTTTAATTAAACTATAGTATATAAACTTTATATTTAAAAATATTAGTATTACTTAATAATATAAAAATAGTAAATATCTTTTTATTTTTATAAATTTTATTTATTTAAGTAAAAGTTAGTTATTTAAATATATTTAAACTATTATTAGCTACTATATTCTTAATCTTATTCTCTTAGTCTTTTAAAGCTTTTTAACCTCTTTATATAGCTTATATAAGTTATAAAGGCTATAATACTTTAAGGCTAGTAATTAAATTATTTAAGAATAGTAATTTTATTTATTTAAGTTAGTTAGTAAATATTTATTAATTATAACTTATTATATAGAAATTTCTATTTAAGACTTATAAAGGATAGTAAGATTAGTAATTAATAAGAGTAAGATATAAATACTTAATAATATTAAGTAAAAGCTAGGCTTATAACTTATTTAAAAAGTATATTAATTATTTTACTTATCCTTTTATAATTAAACTAGATTATAGCTTTTACTTATACTTATAACTAGATTAACCTCTTACTTACTTATATATTAATACTTCTTATATTAATACCTCTTTTTTCTAATATATATACTAGACTTAAAAAGTTATAAAATACTTAAGCTTTAACTTTATTATTATAAAGAAGAGTAAAGCTAGGTTCTTTTTAAAAGCCTAACTTATATTTAACTTATAATAGCTTTATTAACTTTTATATTTTTTTTATTATTTTCTTTTTTTAAAATATAAGTCTTAGTATTTATTCTTTATATAATATATCTTATTATAGTATATATAATATAGTATTTTTACTATTATTAAATCTTTATTTTTTATTAATATAGCTTATTTTTTATTAATATAGCTTATTTTTTATTAATAAGGCTTATTTTTTATTAATAAGGCTTATATTATTACTTTACTTTTTTATTTAACCTCTTTAGCTTTAGCACTTTAAATAATATTATTTAATATTAAAAATATACTTATATTATAATTTATTTAAAAATTAATATATTAAATTAAGTATTTCTTACTTAGTTTATTAATAAATTTTAAAATAAAGTAGCTATTTAAAAGCTTATATTAACTTTCTACTTAAAAGAACTTTTTTTATATTATTTTAATATATTATATAAAGTTATAAATAAAATTAAATATAATAAATAAGTATTCTTTTTATTCTTTATAAGCTATTTAAAAGGCTTTAAGGCTAAATTTTTAAAATTCCTCTTTTACTTATTAAAAGACCTTTTATATTATTTTCTCTTTATTTATTATATTACTTAAAGATATAAAAAGAGTAGTTTTTAAAATGCTTATATATTATTACTACTTTAACTTTTATACCTTAAGCTAGTTATTAAGGACTTTTTTTTTATATTATATATATTAAATTCTTTACTTTTATAAGGTTAATAATTAGTTTTAATTATTAGTTTTATATTAAGTAGTTTTTATATTTTTTTAATAAGAATAAAGATTATAAGCTTAATATACTAATAGTAATAAACTTAATTTTTAATCTAGCTATTATATCTCTTATAGTAATACTATTCTTTAATATACTTTATCTTTAAGCTATATTATATATTAGTCTTTAATATTATTATTAATTAGTAAATTATAAAAGTATATAAACTTTATAACTATATATATTTATATTACTAAAAGAAGATAAAATTAAAATTATATTATTAGCTTTAAGATTTTTATTTATTATATATAAGTCCTCTTATTTAAATAAATAAAAATTTATATTTAAATAAATATAGTTTATATATTATATTAAATAGTTTATATACTTAAAATCTCTAAAACTATCTTTACCTTTATATATAAAAATAACTATAATAAAAAATTAAAATAAATATTTAAAAATATTAATATTTTAATTATTATTTAATTTTATATATTCTTTTTTTAAAACTTATTTTAATTAAATATTTAAGTTATAAATCTAAAATAACTTTAATATAAGATTTCTTTTTAAATATAAGATATATATTAATATACTTAATATTTTTATATTATATATATAAATAAAATATTAAACTTTAAATTTTACTTTATAATTTTAACTTCTTATTAAGAAATACTTATTTAAAACTTTAATATTTCTAAATAAGATAAATATAATTAAAAATTTAAAAAAAGTATTTTAAAAATATTTATATATAAATTTAATATAATTTTATTAAAATATATTTTTTATATATTTTTTTATTTTAGTAAAAGTATTTTATAATTATTATAAATATTAATAGATTTTAAAGTTATTAAGTATATAAGCTATATTTATTTATTTAGGGATTTTTATTTATTTAAATAAGAGGACTCTTATATATAAGGGGCTATTATCTTTCTTATGCTTATCTCTTTAGCTCTTTAACTCCCTTTAGCTATTATTTTATATCTATTAATAAAAACCTAGTTTAATAATTAAGTTATTAAATAATAGCACCTTTAGTTATTTTAGTTAATAACTAGTCTTTAATTTATTAAGGTTAATTAATTAATAGTTTTTAAATATAGTTTTATTATATTATAATTTCTACTTAAGATAATAGTAATTAGTAAAATTATTTATAATTATTAGCTAATTCTTTTAAGTATTATTATTTAGTAATTTTAATAAAAGCTAGGCTTATAACTTATTAAAATATATATTAATTAGCTTATTATTCTAGTCTTATATAAATAAATATATAGCTTTTACTTATACTTAATAATTAAGTTAACCTCTTATAGCCTATATATAGTACTTCTTATATTAATACCCTTATTATTAGTAATTTTTAAGGTTATTTATAAAATTTAAGCTTAATTATAAGGCTAGGGCTAAATAGTTAGTTACTAAAAGTAAAACTAATAAATATATTAAGTAGCTTATAAGTTAAATCTATAATTATTAAACTTTTTTATATTATTTATATAAATTATATAAAGTATTACTATTTAGGCTATA